>NC_141021.1:51152500-51325000 GCF_052040795.2 Danio rerio
ATCCTATTTTAGATATTTTTTTCGAAATACTAGTATTCAGCTTAAAGTGTCAGTCTTAATTAGGCAAGTTAGGATAATTAGGGACGTCATTGTATAATCAGACTCAGCTTTTCACAATTTTTTTTGTGATTTTTTGCGATAAAAAAAACCCAATGACAATAACACAAATATAAAAAAAAAGCTTCTTTGTTTTGCTCTCTTGTCAGAATTAAAACAGAAATAAACTGTAGGGATTAAGCCAAAGGAAAGTTGTGTGACTCTTATTCCACGATCTTACTTTCTCTTTCTCAGATTTCGCTCCACGGAGCATCTGACATTATGTACCTCACTCAGGACATGTGTTTAGGCTTCCCCTACCGTAATACACCTAAAACATGATTCCTTTATTGATTTGATGTACATCATACATGTAAAGCAAAAGTAATTACAATTCAGTCACGTCCAGTGGCCGTCATCCTTGAACCAATCTCCATCATTGTAAGCTGCTTTTCTGACTGTTCCACTGTTTCGTTTGTTAGATGTTTGCACCCACTTTTTTTTTGCAGTCTGACGTACGTCAAACGGTCAAAACACCCAATTCACGCATTGTTATTCACTTGATTTGTGCCACAGGATGTCTAACCGCATCATTGCATTGAGTTCACATGTAAATCACTTGAGATATATATATATATATATAGTTAAAGTCAGAATTATTAGCCTCCCTTTGAATTTGTTTTTCTTTTTTAAATATTTCCCAAGTGATGTTTAACAGAGCAAGGACATTTTCACAGAATGTCTGATAATATTTTTTCTTCTGAAGAAAGTCTTATTTGTTTTATTTTGGCTAAAATAAAAGCAGTTTTCAAATATTTTAATGCCATTTTTAGGGTCAAAATTATTAGCCCCTTTTGTTGTTGATAGTCTACAGAACAAACCATCCATATACAATAACTTGCCTAAATACCCAAACCTGCCTAGTTAACCTAAATAGCCTAGTTAAGCCTTTAAATGTCACTTTAAGCTGTATAGAAGTGTCTTTAAAAATATCTAGTCAAATATTATGTACTGTCATCATGGCAAAGATCAGTTAAATAAATAAATTAGTTATTAGAAATGAGTTATTAAACTATTTTGTTTAGAAATGTGTTGAAAAAATTTGCTCTCCGTTAAACAGAAACTGTATTAATCTGTATTAATATGTATATATTAAGGGCAGGAAGTGGGGGTTGGGAGTGGGGACTATGAATTTCAGAGTGTTGTTAAGTAGTCAACAATGACATTAATTACCTGACACTAAACTTTTAGTATTCTGGAGGTTTTAAATTGCTGGGGTCAAATTGACCCCAGTGGATAAAAGGTGTAAGCAGAGTTTAGTGTAACAGGAGGGTTAAGAATAACTTTTTCAAATGAAATACAGAATAAAAGAAAATCCTAAAGAACAATTTCACAATTTTTATAACTAATTTATAAAGGATTGTGAGAGTTTATGAGACTGAAGACAGGAGAAATAAATTGTTTGACATACATAGATACACTGTAATGACTTGTAAAGTCCTTGAACCACTGTAAAAAAATGTATGCACCACAATTAGTATTTATTGTAGTGCATTAGGGGACTGGCTTCAACTGACTTCTACAGTAGGGCATGTGAAGTTTTCTACAGTAGGTATCTTAAAGTATAATCAAGTTTCTACTCTAGAACAGAATGTGCATTAAATAACCTAAAACAGTCCCTACACAAGGAGCTAACTAGGTTTCGGAATGGTTCAAATTAAATCTGAAATGACTTTTTCAAACAAAATAGTGAACAAAATAACATCCTAAAATAATAATTTCAAAATTAGTATAATTACCCTGCAAAATTGGCATTTGGTAAAAGAACTAAGACTGAGCTAAAAAATAATCTCTAAATGAGGCATAGAAATGATTCATGTATATGTTTCCCAGAGTGACAAGACGCATTCTATTTATGTGCACAGTGCTTTGGAGGAAATCGTTAATACAAAATGGCTAATACAACATAAATATCACATTAGTATTTACAGCACTTTGGAATGAAATCTGCCATTTGTTAAAGTGTTGAGCAAAAGTTTTCCTGAGGTGTGAAACCCAAAGCAACACATTTTTGCCAGGTTTTTGTGAGACTAAAACAGTGGGGGGTTTGAATGCAGCACTTGTATTTGCATCCACTGGGAACACAATCTCAAATCCAATATAACATCCTGAATGTGGGTGGAAGAACCTAAGACATATTTAGACACAGCTACACCAACAGAACAGATCAAAGTGAGTCAAACTAAAACCAAATTAGACTCAAATCTCATCTGAGCTGGTTCAGACTTCATGCCTGGTCAAGCTGTTTTTCAATTAATGTCCAGCAGATTCTGATTTAAAGAGCTATATGTACACTGTTAACAGATCTTTTGTTTTTAATCACACAGTATTTATGTTAATATGAAGTTTTTTACTGTATTACAGTTTTGCATGTTACAGTATTTTTATGTTGCTTTGTGGGAAATAGACCTTTAGCACCATTAAAACAGTATTTTTGTTTTGCTGAGAATTGAAATACCATTTACCAATATGTACTGTTTTACAGTAAATAGATAAAATAACAATCAATTATAAGTTTTTATTTTTATTTTTTTAATCGTATTACAGGTGAGAAGAATAAAAATACTGTAAATTTTACATTAAGGCTATTCAGTATTATAAATATATATTGCAAGAGAAATGGTACAATAAATAATAATGCAATATTTTTTGGCTGTTCGTTTGATTTAAAGGAAATTGCTGGCATAATGTTCCAGTAAGATACTGTAATTTCTACAGGACATTTTTGATGTGCTATGTTTCACATAAACTAGCATAATTCAGAAACACTTGTTGGCCATTTGGTGAAATGCAAGTAACAATTTATTTATTTATTTATTTATTTATTTATTTATTTATTTATTTATTTATTTATTTATTTATTTATTTATTTATTTATTTATTTATTTATTTATTTATTTATTTATTTATTTGTTTGTTTATTTATTTATTGTTTTATTTATTTGTTTATTTTTTTGTGGTCATTTACCTTTAGTAGATAGGACAGTATTGAGACAGGAAGCAAAGTTGGAGAGAGAGGGGGGTAGGGAAGGGAAATGTCCTCGAACCGGGATTTGAAAAAATATGATTTTTATATTTATGTAGCCTAGAAAATAACATTTTTTTGTAATATTTTAATCCTTCAATTATTTTTTTTTTTACTTTTTTAACGTATTTCTGTACATCCTGTGTGTATTAAGCAGTCTGTATGGAACAGTCTTGTGTAGTTCTTCAAAATAGCAACGCACCTCAACACGCCTCCTTTTTTAGACCAGAACGCCTATGGGCACACATATGAGCACAAATGCATTTGCTATTTAAACAACATGGTGTAAAACGTCAAAACGAATCTTGCGCCTAGCTGAAACTAGCAAACAACAATTGCGTTGCACCGGGTCTACGGTATTGTTTCAGAAGGTTTATTGCAGAGAAACACAAACAGCATGCAGAACTATAAACACATGGCTATGCGCAAGGCATGCGCTGTGAGTCACACTGATCACTCGAGGCAGAAGTATAAATCAGCCTTTATGTCGACTTGTGATGTTGAAAACTGCTAATTTGCACGTATGTTTGACAGTGCTGTAGTCAATAATTACAATTGTTTTACTATACAATGTCGTTATTTTACTATACATGTCAAATGCTACCAATGTCCAATATGCTAGCTAATAAACTAATAATATTGAGCTTAAAATGGTTTTAAACAAATTAAAAACTGCTTTTATTCTAGCTGAAATAAAACAAATAAGACTTTCTCCAGAAGAAAAAAATATATTATAGGAAATACTGTGAAAAATTCCTTGCTCTGTAAAAAAAAATAAAAAATAAAAAATAAAAAAATTGGGAAATAGTTGGAAAAGGGAAAAAAAAGTCAAACACTGTTATTTAAATACATTTTTTAGTTTTACTATGTGATGTCATTGTTTTACTATTAACGTCAACAGCTACTGATTTCCAATATTCTTCAAAATATGTTAGCAAGATGGAAAAAAGGAAACTCATAAAGAATTGTAACCACTTAAAGAAAAGTAAATGCTAAGTATTTTTTAATCATCATCCTTTAACAGATAACAAATGTGTACATATAGATTGTTTAAGATGTGTTTGCAGCAGAGAAAAACACAAAATTTTCATTTCTAAAGCTTTTCATTTGAGCTTGTTTCATCTCTCGTTTGTTTACTGTTATACTAATAATAAATAAATGGAAAAACTTAGCAGATTCAGAAACCTTGCTGATGACATTGTGCTCGCAAAACAGTCAACATGAATGAATTATGCATTTAATTGTCGCAGTAGATTTGGATAGGGTTTAATTACACTGGTGATTGTGTTTTCTTTTTTTGTGTTGTTTGCTTTTACGGCTTCCAACCGCGGCTAGTCATGCACACTGTGCAAACACACAACTATTAGCCCTCAATCGGCTGATAATTCATTTTGATTTGTTCGTTTAATTGTAATTCATTTGCGGTGGCCCTTCTTCAAGGGTGAAGTCCATGTTGATTTGTCGGAACTGAAGTCGATGCTGTTTAACATCATCACTTGATACTTGAAACTATCATGCATTTGAGTGAAAGGTAAATTGTGATTAGTTTTTTGTTTTAACATTGATAAGACAAAACTGCCCTTTTGAATATAAATTACTGAGCAAATGTTTAAGATTTTGATCATCACAAAAGGTCTCTTATGGTCTGCAAGACTGAATTTATTTATTCATATATAATAAAACTTGTGAAAAATCATAATATGTAAAATGCAAATCATTACATCTTTGAGAAATCATCCTTTTAAAATAGTTAAAGAATTATTAGCCCAATTTCTTTTTAACGAAAAGGAAGATTTTCTAAACACATTTCTTAACACATTAGTTTTAATAACTCAGTT
Organism: Danio rerio; assembly: GCF_052040795.2. Classification (NCBI taxonomy): domain Eukaryota; kingdom Metazoa; phylum Chordata; class Actinopteri; order Cypriniformes; family Danionidae; genus Danio; species Danio rerio. The sequence goes on from NC_141021.1 coordinate 51,157,460, forward strand.
CTAATAACTGTTTTATTTTATAGATGCCATGATGACAATATCTCCCTGCTTCGTGTGGGATTCCTCCGGGTGCTAAAGTTTCCCCCACAGCCAAAAGACATGCGGTACAGGTGAATTGGGTAGGCTAAATTGTCCGTAGTGTATGAGTGTGAATGAGTGTGTGTGGATGTTTTCCAGAGATTAGTTGCAGCTGAAAGGACATCCGCTGCGTAAAAACGTGCTGGATAAGTTGGCGGTTCATTCCGCTGTGGCGACCCCGGATTAATAAAGGGACTAAGCCAAAAAAAAAATGAATGAATGAATGATGACAATACATAATATTTAACTAGATATTTTTAAATATACTAGTATTCAGCCTAATGTGACTTTCAAATTTAGTCTTGACTAGGTTAAATACGCTTGTTCTGTAGACAATCAAAAATATAATGCTTAAGGCGACTAATAATATTGACCTTAAAATGGTTTTAAAAATTAAATTAAAAACAGCTTTTATTCTAGCTGAAATAAAACAAATAAGACTTTTTCCAGAGGAAAAAATATTATAGGAAATACTGTGAAAAATTCCTTTTGCAGTTAAACATCATTTGGGGAATATTTAAAAGATTCACAGGCGAGCTAATAATTTTGACTTTAACTGTATGAAATTATATAATAATTGATCAAAAGTGATAAGAAGATTTATAATATTGTAAAAATTTATTTAAATATGCATCACAGTTTTCACAAATAATAAAGTACAAAACAAGTTTTCAGTTTTGACAATGAGAACTAATAAATATGATTGTGCACCAATAACAACTGATCATAACAGATTATTTAACCATCTTATCATGCTATTTATGATGCTAAGTAATGATGCTAAAAACTCTGCTTTGGGTCATAAATTGCATTTTCAAACACATTCACACAGAAAACCATTACATTTGATTTACATTAATATCTAACAAAATAATCACATTTTTTATTAAATGAATGCAGCCTTGGTGAGCAGACAAGATGTCATTCATTCTTTTATTCATTTTCCTTGGGCTTGAGGCTGATCTATACTTCTGGGTTCTGATTTATACTTTTGCACTTCTGTGAGTGATCGATGTGACCCACGGTGCCTGCCTTGCGCGCAGTCTTGCATTTATACTTCTGCGTGCATTTATACTTCTGCGTTGCTCCTGTTGCTCTGCAATAACACTTCCAAAACACTACCTGGCAGTAGGTGTTTATGTTCCTCAGTGTCAAGTTTTATCATTGGTGTTTTTTTCTTCTGAGCGCAACCTTAATGTAGAAATAGCTAAAAGTCGTTCATTACGAGGCAGGAATTAGCAGAAGTGCAACAACATTAATCATAAGGTAAACACAAAACATCAGTTTCCCTCCAAATCTACTTTACAGGACTCTACAATCGAAAACATTAGCTCCAATGGGTCAGCGCGGCTCTCAGCCCCACCCACACTGGTCACACCTACCAAGCTGACCAATCGCAGAGCTTGAGCTATGCAACGCTACGATGTGTAGTTTCATTTTATGAGAGGCGCATGTCCGTGTCGGCGTCAGCCACAGGCTCACAGGCTGCGCCATACACGTGCGCTTGACGCAGAGGTATCTTTATATAGGAGTCTCAAATCTCTATTTCAAAGGTTGCCACAGCAAAATGAACTATTCCAGCATATGTTTGTTTTTTCCTTTTGCAACCAAGTACTGGGAAGCACCCATGCATTGCGCCCAATTTAGTTTCTTTAATTCACCTATAGCACATGTCTTTGGACTGTGGAAGAAACCGGAGGACACCATGCCAAAACCCCAACTGGCCCAGCCAGGACTCAAACCAGCGACCTTATTGCTGTGAGGTGACAGTGCTAACTACTGAGCTACCGTCCGACCCTTCTTTTAAAATTAATACAATTAAAATATAGATTTATGCTCACAATTTATTTTAATGTACAATTGACGCTAATAATAAACCAATAACTAGGACATTTAGCTCAATTAACTACTATTAAGCTGCTTATTAATAGTTAGAAGGTAGCAGTTGTGTTTAGGTATTGATTAGGGCTGTAAAATAAGATCATACTTTATAAGTGCTAATAAACAGTTAATATTCCAATAATAGGCAGGTAATGAGCCAGTAGTAAATGGTGTTGTTATTTGAAAAAATTGTAAATTGTTACTTAAATTAAAGTGTTACCATATTTGTTACCAATCACAAACTTTTTAAAGTTTGGTGTATATTTTTAAGGGGGAAAAAGCCACATCAAAGAGTTGAAATAATTAAATCTGTGCATAAATGAAATCCAAAAGCAAAATGACTCATCAGTTGCATCAGGAAAAGATAAATATATGAACCAAATCTCGACGAGTTAAATGATCTTCTGATATGAATAAATCTGATGCTTAAACAATCTTTCTTTCAGAAGAGTAAAGATTTTCTATTATTTATCAGCTCCAAACCATGAGCTCGAAAGCATATAATTAATGGTAATTCTCAGTGACTGGGGATCCATAAATTGTCTTAATTGCCAACTTTAAGCTCACTGAAATTGTCTCTTTAAGACGTATTTCCCCTCGCATTGATAATTGCCTTCTGAGCACATATTTCAAACCCAAATATACAGTAGATTAGCATCCATTTGCACGCATGCTTTTATTTATTGTAATGCTTTGCTTTGCAGTTTGTGTCTGGAATGCTTTTTATCAAGTATGCAAATACTATAAACTTGTTTTCCTTTTTTTTCGTTTGGCTTTCATGCATTTGGCAATAAAACAGCTTGATAATTAGAGAGCCGCGTGAATGGTGCCTTGCTGAATGCCTCATACCGTAATTACTCATTTTTAGGAATGATTTAGCTGGGATGATTGTGTACCTTCTGCTCGTGGCTATAAGCGAGGATCCAGTCCTCCTGCTCGGGGTGAAACAGCAGGCTGAGGATGTAGAAGTTGAGGCGGTATTTCTGATAGGTGGCTCCTTCGTCTGAGCTGATGAGCAAACTGCTCTCTACCTCTGGATCCGTCAGCAGCATGATCTGAAAAACACAAAAATAGGCTCTTAGATTCCTCACTAGCCACAGAAACCAAAAATAAGAAGTAAATCAAACACTATATATATATATATATATATATATATATATATATATATATATATTTTTTTTTTTTTTTTTTTTTTTTTTTTTTTTTTTTTTGGGTTGGATGATTTGATTGAGCAGAAAAAAAGATGAAACGTCACTTTTTGGTGATTAGAAACAGATTAAATGTACTTAGGTGATTTTATTACATAGCATATTAACTGTAATTGACAGTTTTCATGTTTCAAATGATTATACAGTATAATATTATTAATAGAGGTATCAAAATTAATTGTTTCTTTGGTGCACCGCGATGCAGACGTGGACAATTCGGTATCAGTTCAGTAATAATCATAACCGGTTATTATGTACTGACGTCATTTTTCTCTTATGCGCTATGTCGCCATAGCTTACTATGGCGAGGGAGGTGAGCGCAAGTATTTACAATGCTCCAGCTACTTAAAAACACAGAAACTGTGCACAATTTCACTGCTTGTGTGTTTACTGACACTTACAGCAGAAGCCCCTATTTCACTGCGATCGAGAGAATGAAGGTAAACTCCATTTATCTCTCTCTCTCTCTCTCTCTCTCTCTCTCTCTCTCTCTCTCTCTTTCTCTCTCTCTCTCTCTCTCTCTCTATCTCTATATAAATATATATATACAGTTGAAGTCAGAATTATTAGCCCCCCCCCCCCCCCCCAATTATTAGATTGCTTGTTTATTTTTTACCCCAATTTCTGTTTAACTGGGAGAAGATTTTTTTAAACAAATTTTTAAACACAATAGTTTTAATAACTCATTTCTAATAACTGATTTTTTAAATCTTTGCTATAATGACAGTAAAAAAATATTTTACTAGATATTTTTCAAGACACTTCTATAAAGCTTAAAGTCACATTTAAAGGTTTAACTAGGTTAATAAGGTTAACTAGGCAGGTTATTAGGCAAGTTATTGTATAACAGTAGATTGTTCTGTAGATTAAGAAAAAAAAATAGCTTAAAGGGGCTAATGATTTTGTCCCTAAAAGGGCTTTTTAAAAAAATCAAAAACTGCTTTTATTCTTGCCTAAATAAAACAAAAAAGACTTTTTCTGGAAGAAAACATATTATCAGACATACTGTGAAAATATCCTTGCTCTGTTAAACATCATTTGGAAAATATTTTAAAAAGAAGAAAAATATTCGAAGGGGGCTAATAATTCTGACTTCAACTGTATATATATACATTCAAGTTACCCTTGTGAGCAAAAAACTTAAAAAAACTAGATGGTTTAAAATATTACAATTATATATTTTATTTTAATTTCTTGCATGGCTACTACTAATACAGACTCTATACATCACTTCTAATGAACCTGAAATGTTCCTTCACACATAAATACAAGTCAGTCTTAAAAAAAAAATAAAAAAAAACACTTATCAGTAATGATCAACATCTCATTCTTTTTCACATACAAAACAGGAAGCTCAAAAAATATATAACCTCACAAACGTCAGTCTCAAAAAAAAAAAAAAAAAAAAGGAACAATTATCAACATTGCATCTCAATCTGTGTTTCACATACAAGCTCATAAATTTGATGAACCCACAAACCGTGTTGCTAATTTGCAAGTCTTAATGAACGCTTTTAAAGTTGTGGCAGTGCCGTCACATGCTAAATGTGATATCTTCATTTCCAAACCCTGATTTGCTTGGTCTGATCTCATCATAATCGCGGCGGATCACAAGCACAAATCTCTTTAATGCTGTCAATCTTGTAACACACTCCAATGAGTAATTCATTACTGCACGAGCGTGTGCACTTTAACTCACCCTAAAGCGCAGTCAGACCGTTAAATCTGTAATTTCCCCAGAGCTTTGTGTTTTTCCTATTCTGTTTTAGAGTGCCACCAGTCTTAAGTTTGTGCCAATTTTGAAAAAAAATAAAATAAAATAAATAAATAAGTATAATCAGCCCCGAAATATAATTGAATCGGCGAGGCAGAACAGCTTGGGAACCTTATCATTGACAGAGAGCTGAAGGTGTCAGTGTGTGTCTGAGCTACGTTGTGGAATGCTTTAAGGATCGTGTTTTTCTCTTCCATTGGGTTTGTAATGTTTGAACAGACTGGATCCTAAAAGGATAGTTAAAAATGAAAATATGCTGATTATTTACTAAGCCATAGGCCATCTAAGATGATTTGGCTTTCTGTAGTAGAACATTAAAGATGCAGTATGTAATTTTCACCATCAGAGGGCGCATATTCACCACAAACAAAGGCATAGTTTGATGATGGTGTGACCGAGTGTAGAATTAGGGAGTTTTTCTTTCATTCTTTCTCTTTTGAGAAATGGCTTTTTCAGGCCTTTAGGAGCAGCCCAGAACAGAAATTTATGAATCTGCTTAAAAACAATGAAAATAATCATTGTTTTTGTTTTAAACAACATAACATGCAGTTTTACATATGTTTTTAAAAGTTTAAAAGGAAAACCAAATGATCTGAAAGAGTTTGAAAAAGTTGTTATTCTGCATTGCGAGAAACAGCATTTCTGGCCACCAAACAGCATTTTTTTTTTTTATATATCATTACATTAAATGGGATTCCTACAGAAATTATGTTCCATTGTTACTATTGGTGAAAAAAAAATAATTATTGGCATGATTTAAGTGACAAACAAGTTTCAGATAGCTACTGTTCTCATGTGGAATGATTGGCAAAATATATTATTACACTTTTCTTATGATATAAATAAACAATGTCATATCCAATTTTTTGTCTTCACTGGAGCTTTATTCAAGCTTTATTCCATATTTTAATGAGACTGTTTTATTTAATCTTAAATTGGAAGTATAATAAAAGTTTACAATATTTTAATCAAGTTGCACTTAAATTAAACCAAATATATTTCTGTTGACTAAATCTAGAGTAGATTTATTCAACTAAAACTAAAATGATGAAGAAGACTAAAATATGACTAAAATTAAAATAGAATTATAGTCAAAAGCCTAAGACTAAAACTAAATCTAAATTTTCTGTCAAAACTAACACTGTTACGTTCATGGGTGAACTAAAGTATTCAATGTTTATTATCATTGTAGTATGAAACAAAGTAAGAGTAAAAGCCTTCCAAGTGAATCAAGAATGTTAAAGTAATTGATGCTGAAAAATGAGCACAGAATTGCAAAAAAGTCTCTGGTTCTTCCACTCGTGATTACATTCATTCATTCATTTATTTTCTTGTTGGCTTAGTCCTTTTATTAATCGGGAGTTGCCACAGTGCAATGAACCGCCAACTTATCCAGCATGTTTTTTTTACGCAACGGATGCCCTTCCAGCCCCAACCCATTTCTACGAAACATCCACAAACTCTCATTCACACACACTCATACACAACGGACTATTTAGTCTACCCAATTCACCTTTACCGCATGTCTTTGGACTGTGGAGGAAAACGGAGCACCCGGAGGAAACCCACACAAACGCAGGGAAAACATACAAACTCAACACAGAAACACCAACTGAGCCAAAGATCGAACCAGCGACCCAGCGACCCAGCGACCTTCTTGCTGTGAGGCAACAGCACTACCTACTGCGCCACTGCTTCGCCCACCTTATGATCCCATGGAAAAGACGAAACACTGTTCTTAATGCATATTTTAGTTATTTTCTTTAATTTAAAGGGTATTTTGAAGTTTTAAACAATGTTAGGGGAAAAGCAATTAAAAATTGTAATATTTATTTATTTATTTATTATTCCAATTGATGTAAATGGCTGTTTTTCAGGATATCAAAAACAATTAGAAACACTCAAGTGTAAGTAAATGGTCAGGAGACATTCCTTTCTAGGTGAACTGTCTTTAACTCTTCCCACTGCTATTTGGACACAAGCTTTTGATTATATTATCAAATCAATAGCCCTCCCGCTGATGTAATATGGAGCAATGCTACTTACTCAAGAACCGACCTGCATGCTCCGCAGATAAAAACATTAGTGTCCACTTCAGAATCAGTTTCCATTTGAAATGCGTTCTTGACACAGCTCTCCAGGGCAATAGCATTATTAAGTAGAGCAGGGCAGCACAGCTCGCCGGCCCATTCGTCAAACAGGACATGCTAATGCTAACCATATCAGCTGGAACCCGGAATTCATCAATCATCACTGCCAACCCAAACAACATGGCCCAGATGCCAACCAATCACTGCTGGTGTTTGGGTTGCTCCATTGGTGAAGGTAAGTAAGAAAATATACTGGGCCAATCAAAATCACACGGAAATGCCCTAGCAACCATCCACAACACCTTAGCAACCTCATAGCAACACCCTAGACACTACCAACAACACCATAACAAGTGCCTAAAAACAGTAAACAGAACAATAGACTACATAAACATCACTTTAGCAACCAGTCAGAACACCCTCGCAACTCCCTGCTTTAACTAATGTTGAGAAGTGACTTTTATGTCAAATTAGAAATTGTATGTTAAATTAGTAGAATCTGTACTAGGAACTAACTAACTAACTAACTAACTAACTAACTAACTAACTAACTAACTAACTAACTAACTAACTAACATAGTAGCAAAACCCTACAGACTGCCTAAAAACAGCAAAACAACATTATAGGAACCAAAAATAACCTCTAAGCAACCACCAAGAACATCCTAGCAACTGCACTTGTTAACTGTAACTAGTGTTAAGATTTTGAAAGTGAATCTTAGGTTGTTTTAGTCAATATTTACAGTAATCCACTGTGGAATTTTGCATATCTAATCTAATCATAACAATGAATTAACTAACTGACTAACTAACTAACAGACCAAGTGGCTAACTAACTCAGTTAGCTCCAGTCCACAGTATTTACAGTGCTGGCAGGTGAAAGCAGTCCACAGTGAAGAATATAAATAAATAAATAAATAAATATATATATATATATATATATATATATATATATATATATATATATATATATATATATATATATATATATATATATATATATATATATATATATATATATATATATTTTTTTTTTTTTTTTTTTTTTTTTTTTTTTTTTTTTGCTCGAGGTACTGCAGCTTCTTTGCCACTATAATTGTATTTTTTACATTTTTTTGCTATTAATATATTGGAGAGATTCTATATACAAATGAAAATCTATAATAGCAACCTTTAAAAAGGGTTTAGTGTTATTTAATCTGCATTTATGAACATGAAATTTACCAAACAAAATCAAAAGATTCAATATAAAAGCCACGGATAAATTGTTTAAAACAAAATAAAAAAATAACATCTTTGGGGGTCAAATTACAACTAAAACCTGATTTTGTGTGTGTGTGTGTGTGTGTTTCAACATAAACTAGTGTATAGAATTTGAAAGTGACTATTATGCTGTTTTAAGAGGTGTTTACTGTTGAATTTTCCATATTAGTACAATTTATACTAGAAACTAACTAACTAACTAACTAACTAACTAACTAACTAACTAACATATCAACATAGCATAGCAAACACAGATTGCCTAAAATAGCAAAACAACAATATATATATATATATATATATATATATATATATATATATATATATATATATATATATATATATATATATATATATATATATATATATATATATATATATATAAAAACTACCTCTTAGCAACCATCCAGAACACCCGATCAACTGCCAACATGTTAACTGTAACAAGTGTTAAGATTTTGTAAGTGAATCTTAGGTTGTTTTAGTCAATATTTACAGTGATCTGCTGTGGAATTTTGCATATCTAATACAATCAGTACAAGGAACTAACTGACTGAAGTATTGACTGATTGACTAGAATCTCATTATTCTATTGATTGATTGATTGACATTTCACAATGAGAAAAAACCTGACTGAGAACTGAGAATTAACTTTTTGTTACTAGGTCAACACTGTTTTGTGAAATTTTTAAGCAAAAGAAGAAGGATAAATGATAATCTGACAGTGATTCAAACTGTAGAGCTCCAAAAAGCACTTAAAAGTGTTGTAAAAGTTTCCATATGACTCATATCTTATATTCTTCTGAAGCTTATATTTTGCTGAGCAGATTTAAATGTTAGAAGTTGTTCACTGAAAGTCTCATAGGGGGTCCAGTCTCACACTGTGACAACACGAGAAACATAAATAGATCATCACATCTGGAACATAGTTTGCTAATATGAATAATACTGCCATATGAATCAAGCAGTTTTGATTTTCTCAGTTGGATTTTTTATAGCCAGTGGCGTCAAATATATTTCTGCAGTCACTAATTTAATTTTAAATGCTGATGATAAAATAATTGTTTTTATGAGAAAGTGACAGTTATGATTTATTAAAAATAAATTAGAAAGAAAAATGAGCACAGATGTGTTCTGTGGAGACACAGAAATGTAATGTAATGTAATGGCTTACATTTTTAAAACAATATTGGCACATTCATCATTATTTCAGGAATTCAAAAGTGTGTGTTTGATGAAGAAATATTGATGAGATTCATTCATTAATGTGGATTCATATGGATGGTTGCATGGATGGATGGATAGCTTGTTGGTTGGTTGGTTGGTTGGTTGGTTGGTTGGTTGGTTGGATGGATGGATGGTCAGTCAGTTGTTTGGAACAATGGATGGATGGTTGATTGGTTGGTTGGATGAACGGGGGATGGACGTTCAGTCGGTAGGTTGTTCGGATGATTAGATGGAGGGAGGGAGGGATGGATGGATGGATGGATGGTCGTTCGGTTGGTCAGTTGTTTGGATCAATGGATGGATGGATGGCTTGTTGGTTGGTTGGTTGGTTGGTTGGTTGGTTGGTTGGTTGGATGGATGGATGGATGGATGGTCAGTCAGTTGTTTGGAACAATGGATGGATGGATGGTTGGTTGGTTGGATGGATGAATGGGGGATGGACGTTTAGTCGGTCTGTTGTTCGGATGAATGGATGGATGGATGGATGGAGGGATGGATGGTCGGTCGGTCAGTTGTTTGGATCAATGGATGGATGGATGGTTGGTTGGTTGGTTGGTTGGTTGGTTGGTTGGTTGGTTGGTTGGTTGATTGGTTGGTTGGATGAACGGGGGATGGACGTTCAGTCGGTCAGTTGTTTGAATCAATGGATGGATGGATGGTTGGTTGGTTGGTTGGTTGGTTGGTTGGTTGGTTGGTTGGATGGATGAACGGATGGATGTATTGGGGACGGATGGATGGATGGATGGATGATCGGTCGGTTGGTCAGTTGGTTGTTCGGATGAATGGATGCATGGATGTTTGGATGGATAGATGGATAGATAGATGGATGGATAGTTGGTTGGTTGGTTGATTGGATGTATGGATGGATGGATGGATGGATGTTTGGATGGAGGGATGGATGTATGGATGGATGGATGGATGGATGGATGGATGGACGGGTGGATGGATGGATGGATGGATGGATGGATGGATGGATGGATGGATGGATGGATGGATGGACGGACGGACGGACGGATGGATGGATGGATGGATGGGTGGATGGTTGATCAGTTGGATGGATGGATGATTGATTGATTGGATGAATGGTTAGATAGATGATTGGTTGGATGGTAGGTTGGTTGGTTGGATGATTTATTGGGTGGTTGGAGGGTTTGATGGTTGGTTGTTTGGTTGGTTGGACGGATGGATGGATGGATGGATGGATGTATGGATGGATGGATGGATGGACGATCAGTTGGTTGGATGATTGATTGGTTGAATGGATGGTTAGATATATGATTGGTTGGATGGTGGGTTGGTAGGTTGGTTGGATGGATTGTTGGATGATTGGTTGGGTGGTTGGTTGGATGTTAGGTTGGTAGGTTGGTTGGATGGATGGTTGGATGATTGATTGGTTGGGTGGTTGGTTGGATGTTAGGTTGGAGGGTTGGTTGGATGGTTGGTTGGATGATTGATTGGCTGGGTGGTTGGTTGGATGGTTTGATGGTTGGATAGTTTGATAGTAGGTTGGATGGATAGATGGATGGATGGATGGATAATTGGATGGATGAATGGATTGATGGATGGATGGATGGATGGATGGATGGATGGATGGATGGATGGATGGATGGTTGGCCGGTTGATTGGTTAGATAGTTGAATGGTTGCTTAGCATTTGAAGCTCTGAATTATTATTGGAATGCCAAGTTAAATGCCAGTTAAATGCAATGCAGTCACTGATTATGTTTAACAGACACTTGTTTGAGTCTCCTCTCTTCATTAATTAACCCATTCATCTCACTGGTCCATCTCAGCACTTTATTTGTACGTAGACAAATCCTTAAATAAAGCAATCTAAATACCAAGCTTATAAGATCATTTATCTACATCAGGTTAGCCGTAAAAAAATGCATTTATGACCGACCTCGTTATAGTCAGGATTTACAGGAGTGAGACAATCCAATTAGTTTAAGATGGAGCCGAAACATGTTCCTAATTTCATTAATATTCTATCAGAGGAGAAGTAGCAGTGCACAGAGATTCTCCAGCACGCTCTCCAGCCACCTCATCTGCTGCTTCATTAACCTTTGTCTTCCCACAAACCTCTGCTCTTATGCTTCAAGTCACTGATAGGGACTTAACATACAGAATCAGAGAAAAGATACGGAGGTGGATTTTGCAAGGCTGCATGAATATGGAGACGGAGAAAAGAAGATAAAATTAATTGCCCTTGGTAATGTGTGACTCACATAATAAAAGAGAAGTCGGCAAGGCCAGTGCAGACCATACTTAATTTTATCTTAAACCGGAATTACTTGTTCTTGAATTATCTGCATTTCACTTTTTATTTAGTGGAGATCAAACCTTGGTGAAGGTGGTATGTGAAATTGCAAGTTCTATATTGCTTTTTTTTACTAATTGTGTGCATCTGTAGTGTCCAATGCTCTTGTTTTTCTTTTCTTTATTGTTACATGTGTTGACAACCGAAGGTCAAACAAGATCCAGTGTGAGAAATACATGCACAATGCCAGTGCAAATGGAGATTCATTATTACAGAACAGCGTCACACTTTCTGTTCACTAAGACAGATTCTGACACAATCTGAAACACGTGACTGAAAACCTCACTTCACACAAAAATGAAAATGTCACCAATTTGTAACCCTGTTCTACATCTGGAGTAACCTGTACATTTCTTAGATGTTTTACAGAACTTGTTTTAAAAGGAATTATGTCTTATTTAATATCTACATGCAGTTGATGGAAAAATTATTAGCTGCATTGTGAAAATTTTATCCAGCTTCAAATATTGATAACATAAGTGCTGTTTAATAAGGAGAATTTTTTTAAACATATTTGTTTTAATGATTAATTTCTAATAAGTAATTTTATTAGTTTTTGCCATGATGTATTCATTTAGTGCAATTTAAAGGCTTATCTAGCTTTATTGGATTAACTAGGCAAGTCAGGTTAATTAGGCAAGTCATAGGAAAAACATTATATAAATAATTAAAAAACAAATCTAAATAACAAAAAAATAAACAAATAAAATGAATACAAAATAAATGCAAAAATAAACACACAAATAAACACATAAATGAATAAATAAGTAGGTAGTGCTGTCGCCTCACAGCAAGAAGGTCGCTGGGTCGCTGGTTTGAACCTCGGCTCAGTTGGTGTTTCTGTGTGGAGTTTGCATGTTCTCCCTGCGTTCGCGTGGGTTTCCTCCGGGTGCTCCGGTTTCCCCACAGTCCAAAGACATGCGGTACAGGTGAATTGGGTGGGCTAAATTGTCTGTAGTGTATGAGTTTGTGTAAATGTGTGTGTGGATGTTTCCCAGAGATGGGTTGTGGCTGGAAGGGCATGCGCTGCGTAAAAACTTGCTGTATAAGTAGGCAGTTCATTCCGCTATGGCGACCCCGGATTAATAAAGGGACTAAGCCGACAAGAAAATGAATGAATGAATGAATAAATAAATAAACACATAATAAATGAATAAACAAATAAACAAAAAATGAATAAATAAATAAATAAACACAAAAATAAATAAATAAATAAATAAATACATATTTATTTAAATAAATAATAATACATTTATAAACAGCTAAACTAAAATAAAATCCACGTTATACAGAATAAAAATATATACAAAACAGGACAATACTATGAAAATCTCTTTGCTCTGTCAAACATCACTTTAGGGATATTTGAAAAATAATCACAATTTTAGAGCAAAGCTTATAATTTCACTTTTAACTGTATTGTAAAAAATAAACTACTTAAATTTACTGTGTTCCTTGATGTTTCTTTTTATTAGTTGTGAAATTTAATAGCATTTCATGCGTCAAAATTTTTTCACATATTTTAACATTCAGTTATTTTTTTCAGTAACATCAGAGGGTGGTTTAATGCATTTATATATTATATAGGATAAATTGGCCCAACAAATTAAATATCACCAATACGCGTGTTTTTAAAAAATATATATTTATTAAAAAAAATCACAAGTCAAAGGCACTCAAAAACAAAGTGGAAAAAAAAACTTTATTAAGATGGCTATTATTTGAAAACAGTACCTATGCATTTTGGCGAAAAAACTCAGGGTAACACTTTAACTACCCCACCAAGAAAAATTAGGTTGTATTGCATTTTTAACTCCTAATTACGCTAGTTAACACTAATGCATTTTTTCCACAACATCCCATCATTTTCAAAAATATTAGCTTCTACCAAATGGTTGATATGTCCATTTATGGTAAAAGTACCAAAATTAATACATATACTATAAAAATATGAAAATATGAAGTGCAGGGCCAATTTATTAAAAAAATAAATATTCAAAATAAAGCATTTCTGAATACTAAATCATCTTTATTTATTTTTTTAAGTATAACATAAAATATTACTAATTTTCATTTAAAATGTTTTCTTTTTTTCTTTCTTTCTTTTTTATTTTTTACAATAAAACCAAAATTGAGTGTAGCAGTGCAACAGGAATATGTTTGTTGGATTTTTTTAATTTATTTATTTATTTTTGTAAACCAAAAATGCTGTGCGTGTAAAACATTATTTAAAACAGTCATTCTTTAAATGACTTTAACAGTCATTATTTAAAACAGTCAAAACATGGCCAACCGTTTGGTAGAGTGGGGAGTCAAAGGTGTAACGATCTTTAGCTGCGTGTGGAGCTGTTTGAACACTCAATGACTCGATTGAAGATCTAAACAATATAAAGTGATATATCCAACACAATAAAAGTCAATTCAACAGTCATTATTAATTCAATAATGGAAGAGAGAATTTATTGGATATTTTTGAGTGCCTTGGTTTTATGATTTCATTGTTTAACTTTTTGAATCCCTTATGCAAAGAGCACCGGCACATAAACTACTCCTGAAGAACTTTTAGTTTGATTTTGGATTCATACATTTATTTATTCCCTCATTCTGGGAAGGCACCACCCAAAAGTTAGTCTTAAAATCTCCTGAAATAGCTTAAAGTGGGAAACTTTTAGCATAAAAGCACCTTCATAAATGGATTTTTAAGGATTGGCCTTTTAGACGCTCCTAATTAGATGGCTGGCCATTAGGTTTGATTTGAGCAATTGGAGTGTTTATTTATAGAGGTTTTGCAGGAATACACATTTTCATCAATTCTTCACACTTTCAGAATCCAGCAAAGACTGTTCAAGGAGAAGCTGTTGCAAAAAGACCAATAAAGACCTACTAAAACACAACAGAAAATTCACTTCCAAAGTCTTAACTTGTTTACGTTGATGGCCGTTGCTAGGGTGTTCAGGCCATTGCTAGGGTCTTCAGGGTGGTTGCTAAGGTGTTTTCTAAGTTCGGTTTTCTGTGTTGCTTATAGCAGTTTTCACTGATCCTATTCAGCAACACTTATATATAAGGATCAGTAAGTGAATGAACAACTAATAACAGTGGCATGAGGAACACAGCAGCAGTGTTTAATGCTATTATAGCCTCATAGGCCTGTTGAGGACAGTTAATCTATGCTTATTGAATTTGTGACTACAGTGAAGTTTTGTTTAAAAATGTGTACACAACTTTTACACAGTCACATACATAAAGCAGGGCTTTTACAGGTCTTGGTTACAGGAGGTGTATAAACACACACACACACACACACACACACACACACACACACACACACACACACACACAGAGAGAGAGAGAGAGAGAGAGAGAGAGAGAGAGAGACACGATTACACACAATGCACCAGCCCAAATGATTGAGATAAAAAAAAATCATTGGACATCAAAAACTAATTTTATAATCATATTTAACCCATTTCATTAATTCGTTCGTTCGATCGTTCACTCATTCATCCATTCATTCATTCATTTTCTTCTGCTTTTCCAGGGTTTGAACATGGGGGCAGCAGTTTTAGGA
Organism: Danio rerio; assembly: GCF_052040795.2. Classification (NCBI taxonomy): domain Eukaryota; kingdom Metazoa; phylum Chordata; class Actinopteri; order Cypriniformes; family Danionidae; genus Danio; species Danio rerio. Next base: position 51,172,865 of record NC_141021.1, read on the forward strand.
GAGAACCCCAGACTTCCACTAACCACTTTTATTTAACTTTATTTAACAGAGACTAACAACACTGCAGCAGATTACAGAATTAGTGTGGATGTTTCCCAGAGATAGGTTGCGGCTGAAAGGGCATCTACTGCGTAAAAACGTGCTGGATAAGTTGGCGGTTCATTCTGCAGTGGCGACCCTGGATTAATAAAAGGACTAAGCCGAAAAGAAAATGAATGAATGAATGAATGAATGAATAAAACAATTAAATAAAACAAAATAGTAAAATAATAAATACAATAAAATAAAATAAAATAAAATAAAACAATAAAATAAAACAAAATAATTAAATTAAATTAAATTAAATTAAATTAAATTAAATTAAATTAAATTAAATTAAATTAAATTAAATTAAATTAAATTAAATTAAATTAAATTAAATTAAATTAAAAATTAATTTTGCCATAGCAGAATAAACCACCAACTTTTCCATCATATGTTTTACACAACTCATCACTGGAAAACATCCAAACACACTAATTTACAGACACATACACTATGGACAATTTAGCCTATACTTAATTCACCTATACCACAAGTTTTTGGACTTTGGGGAAACTCTGGGGAAACTGGAGCACCGAGAGGAAACCCACGCAAACACAGGGAGAGCATGCAAACTCCACACAGAAACTGATCCAGTCTAGGCTCGAACTAGCAACCTTCTTGCTGCGAGGCGATTGTGGTACTCACTGCGCCACAGTGCAATTAAATTAAATTAAATTGAAACCTGCATATATATATATTTATATATATATAATTTTTTTATATAGTTTTACAGGCTTTATTTAAACCCATGCAGACACACACACACACACACACACACACACACACACACACACACACGCACACACACACACACACACTTTCTCTCTCTCTCCCTCTCTTTCTCTGATGACTAAACATCATTAAAAAAACTGTAAAGCAAGCTGTTTGGCCTTTCAGTGCTTTCCCACACACACACACACACACACACACACACACACGAATCTCCCCAACAGTGTTTTGTAGCGTTTGCACAGGTGGGCTGCTCTTTATTCATTTGAATACATTTTTCTCATCTAAAACATGAATGACTGAGCGCCAAGGTACTTTTCCTCCCTTGCTGATGCCACAGATCTGAGAGCTAAAATCTGAACTCTCCGCAGTGTGTTTTTCTCTTTTTTTCATTGTGCTGTTATTAAGGATGCAGGTGGTGAACCCGTCCATATTGCCTTATTAACCAAGGCTGTTGTTTGCTCACGGGAGAACTGACCAATTAGGGTGAAATGCTGTGTCGGGTCCCAGGTGAGTGTTCAAGGTGTTCAGAAAACATCCAAGGTGCTGTTATTTAAGGCTGTCGGGGGAGATTGGGGTGCTGGGATAAACTCACTGCTCTTATTGGAGAGGAGTGCATGTGTGTGTGCATGCTTGTGTGTGTGTAACTGTGGGTGTTTTGCTAGTCTGCAAACTGTTTTTTATTTTTAATTTTTTATGAATCTTAATTAAAATTGTCTTTGCAATTTTTTAAGTGATGTTTTTCCTTAAATTAAAATTTTTCTCTTTTTTTATCAAAAGCTTTTTAAAACAAAACAAAACAAAACAAAACAAGATAAAATAAAATAAAATAAAAAATATTTAAATAAAATAAAATACCATAAAAATAGGGGGGGGGGGAGTAATAGTTTTTTCCAAAATTAAGTCTTCTTTTTTGTTCCAAAAGCTTTTTTTAAAAAATAAGTAAAAAAAAAAACATTAAATAAAATAATAAAACATAATAAAAATCAAATAAAATAATAATAAAAAAATTAAATTAAATTAAATTAAATTAAATTAAATTAAATTCTAAAAATCAAATTACATTAAAATAAATTAAATTTACATTGTGGAAAAAGAGGGTGAATTTTCTATTAAAAATTGTAATCTCAATAATAACTGATTTTAAAGCACAGACTACAGACTAAAGAATGGTATTTATTGCTTTTTAATGACAATTATTGTGAAAAGTGCAATAGAAATAAACTTGAATTGGACTTTAATTCCTATTCACTCATATTCAAGAGTCTTTAAAAATGTATAGTCATAAAGAAGCATGAATTTAGTTTAAATGCTGTGTTCACATCAGATGCGGAATGACTGAATAAATCACAATTTTAGCACTTAAATGTACATGTGAACATTTTGAGTTTACTTGCTTAATTTACACATCAAATTCTATTCACAATAGACGTGTATAAAGCTTCTGTCTGCCCGGTGACTGTAGCTCTGTTGCTAAATTGCTAACATGGATTTTATTAAGAGAATAGCTGTGTATTTGCTTTAGGAAGGCTAAAAAACAGTGTATAATCTTTTAGCGCCGTGTCCACTAGATCCTTTTAGAGGTGAACCTAGCTCGACAAGTTCATCAACTCTTCCAGAAACTGTACCTACATCAGGTTTCAGTGGTGCTTCAGACTGAGCCGAGCCCAGTTTGATGAGCTGCTGTCCGATGTCAGCAAGAGGAAAAGGCAACAGGTGCTATGTCATAATCACGCCCCATATAAGAGAAAGCTCCTGATTGGTAAACGTGGCACGAATGTCTGCTGAAGTTCAGATTTACAACTAGAGCGATTTTTGCGTCAACCACATCAAATTCACAAAATGCTAAATAAATTGCATGAAACTGATTGTTTTGTATTGGAATAAACTATTAGGAGCACTAATGCTGCGTTCACACCAGATGTGGATGAAGTGTCAAGTGCGAGTGGTTTATATGTTAAGTCAATGCAAATACACGAATAGACATTCTGCGGCACGATTCGTGCGAATGAGGCGGCACAAATAACGCAATTTGCGCAAATAAAGTGGTGCAAGCATTTCTGCCAATTTGACACGTTTAACGCACAAATCGCTAGAGTTGAAAAATCTAAACTTCAACAGATATTCGCGCCACTTCATTTGCGCAAATCACGTTATATGTGCCGCCTCATTCGCGTATTTGCATTGACTTAACATGTAAATCACTCATGCTTGACACTTCATCTGCATCTGGTGTGAACGCAGCATTAGGGCTCCTAATAGTTTATTCCAGTACAAATCAACCAGTCTCATGCAATTTATTTAGCGTTTTGCGATTTTGATCCAGTTGATCCAACATGCAAATCGCTTGAGTTCATCAGAGAAGAATGAACCACCAACTTAACCTGCATATGTTTTACACAGCGGATTCTCTCATTCGCACACATACAGGACGGACAATTAAGCTTATTCAATTCACCTATAGCGCATGTCTGTGGACTGTGTTGGAAACCTGAGCACCCGGAGGAAACCCACACAAACATGGAAAGAACATGCAAACTCCACACAGAAATCCCAACTGACCCAGCCGGGACTCGAACCAGCGACAACCTTCTTGCTGTTAGGTGACAGTGCTAACCACTGAGCCACTATGTCGCCAAAACAAAACAAAACAAAACAAAACAAAACAAAACAAAACAAAACAAAACAAAACAAAACAAAACAAAACAAAACAAAACAAAACAAAACAAAACAAAACAAAACAAAACAAAACAAAACAAAACCAAAAAACAAAACAAAAAACAAAACAAACATTAATTTTCCTTCAGCTGAGTTTATTTATTTATCAGAGTTCACTACAGTGGAATGAACCGGCCAACTTCACCAGCACATGTTGCACACAGCGGATTCCAGCTGTTATCCAGTACTGGGAAATATCCATTCACACTCATTTACACACATACACTACGGACAATTTAGCTTACCCAATTCACCTATAGCACATGTCTGTGGACTGTGTTGGAAACCTGAGCACCCGGAGGAAACCCACACAAACATGGAAAGAACATGCAAACTCCACACATAAATCCCAACTGACCCAGCCGGGACTCGAACCAGCGACAACCTTCTTGCTGTTAGGTGACAGTGCTAACCACTGAGCCACTATGTCGCCAAAAAAAAAAAAAAAACAAAGCAAAAAAAAAAACAAAAAAAAAAACAAAACAAAACAAAACAAACATTAATTTTCCTTCAACTGAGTTAATTTATTTATCAGAGTTCACCACAGTGGAATGAACCGCCCAACTTTACCAGCACATGTTGCACACAGCAGATTCCAGCTGCAATCCAGTACTGGGAAACATCCATTCACACTCATTTACACACATACACTACAGACAATTTAGCTAGCCCAATTCACCTATAGCACATAAAACCGGAGCACCCGGAGGAAACCCATGCCTACCTAGGGAGAACATGCAAACTCTACACAGAAAAGCCAACTGACCCAGCCGGGACTCGAAACAGCGAAAACTTTCTTGCTGACAAGACAAAACAAAACAAAATATTATTGCAAAAAAGGGTATAATAGGACCCTTTTAAGACATGCTGACTGCTATATACAAAAATAAAAAACCTCAGTGCTTAAGTGAAAAATGCCCCTTTTTCCTCTCATCAGAACAAGCAAGGGTAGTAAATCAGTGTCACCCACACTCCCTCTCCACTTTCTACACTGAAGAATAACCTCCATCTAGTGGCTGAGACACAGTACACACAGTTTACAGCTGTTGCTGAAGGTCAAAGCGATTAAAAACGCACAGAAAATCAGAGAAATGTTCAAATTTTTATCTCCCTGTCTGACAGAAAGATTGTGCTGATGGCTCAGTTTTAGGGTTTGTCTTTGCACATGGAGAGGACACTCATAAGGTTGCCAGGCGACAAGCAGAACTGATTATGAGGCACTTCAGCACTTGTATGGGAATTAATTGAACGCCCTTACTGCAAAACTTACAGTGCATTCAGCATTGTAAATAAAATATCTTTCTTGCAGTACAGGTCCCAGAAGGGCTTTTATTTTCACAGTGATGCAACAGAAGAACTAGTGCTTGGTCACGCTAAACACTTTCAACTGAACAGTTCGAAATGAATAATTAAATAATTTCTGAGCAATATCATGTAAGTAGCAGTGCAGAAATAAATTCATTCAGTGCTATAAGTGTTACAAGGGTGTAAATAAAAAAATTCTAATAATAATTTGAATAAACTAAATTTGAGCAATATCAAATGGGAAATGAGTACTGTACCAGTGCTGTTATAGAACCGCATAACAGTACTAAAAGTGTGTTACAAGTGTCCAAAATTAAATACATACATAAATGCATGGATAGATGGACGGACAGATGGATGGATGTATAAATAAATAAACAACAGTAATTTAACAGCGCTTAGTGCCATAGTTATTTTGCAGTGATAAACATACATTATTGGGTTTATATACATATATATATGAACTGAAAAAAGAAGAATAGATGTTTTGATATAGTTTGGATAAAGTTCTAAAAGTAATCATTGCCCTTAGTCAATTTTTTTTTTCTAAAACATATAACAGGTGATTAAAATAAAAAATTGTGTCATTGGACAACAAAAACTAATTATATAATAATATATACAGTATATTAATATAATTTGTTTGTTCGTTTGTTCGTTTGTTCGTTCGTTCGTTCGTTCGTTCGTTCATTCTTTCATTCATTCATTCATTCATTCATTCATTCATTTTCTTCTGCTTTTCCAGGGTTTGAACACGGGGGCAGCAGTTTTAGGAGAGAACCACTTTGAATTAACCATATTTAACAGAGACTAACAACACTGTAGCAGATTCCAGGATTAGTGTCCATGGTAAGGATGCTCTGAGACACAAGTTAAGAGTTACAGTGAGGTCTCAGCCAATCATATTGTGGAAGCAGAAAGAAAAGTTGTAAAAATGCCAATAAAAAAGAAAAAAAAAAACTTTTTTTAAGTGTCCTATATAAATTCTAAAGCATCACACAACATAAGTGATATTACAAAACAAAATAATGAAGAAACAAATGTCAAGGCAGAAAGAAAAGCAGATCATTAAAAAACAGATAACTAAATAAGTAAATAACTAACCAACTCACTGACTAACTAACTAACTAACTAAATAAATAAATAAATAAGGATTATAAATAATATAGATAAACAAGATAAACAACACTGCAGTGGATTCCAGATGTCCATCGTAAGAAACACAAAAAAGACTAAAGACAACTAAAAAATGAATAAAATAAAACAAAACAAAACAAAATAAAATAAATGGATAAAAAATAAAAATAGATAAAAATAAAATAAAATTAAATACACACACAAATAAACAAATAAATAAATAATAAATATAGTCAAAACTAATCATACATCATATTTACCACAAATAACCTTATTTAATAGAGATAAACAACACTGCAGTGGATTCCAGAATTAGTGTCCATGGAAAAAACACAAAAAGACACAAGAAAGCAAAAAAAAAAAAAAAAAAAAAAAGGAATCAAAAATGAAAATAAACTAAAATAAATAAATAGCTAAACAAACAAACAAACAAACAAACAAACAAACAAATAAGTAAGGAATATACTCAAAACTAATCATGTATCATATTTTTCACATTTAACCTTATTTAATAGAGATAAACAACACTGCAGTTGATTCCAGAATTAGTGCCCATGGTAAGAAACATAAAAAAAAAGAGAAAAAAGAAAAGAAATCATGAATCAAATGAAGTAAACACATAAACAAACAAATAAATAAACAAATAAATAAACAAACAAATAAACAAACAAACAAACAGATAAATAAATAAATAAATAAATAAATAAATAAATAAATAAATAAATAAATAAATAAATAAATAAATAAATAAATAAATAAATAAATAAATAAATAAATAAATAAATAAATAAAGGATATGCCCAAAACTAATCACATACCATTTTTTGACCACGTTTAATCTAATTAATAGAGTTAAACAACACTGCAGTGGATTCCAGAATAAGTGTCCATGGTAAGGATGCTCTGAGACACAAGTTAAGAGTTACAGTGAGGTCTCAGCCAATCACATTTGAGAAGCAGAAATAAAAGTTGTAAAAATGCCAAAAAATAACTTTTTTTAAGTGTCCTATAAATTCTAAAGCATCAGATAACATAAGTGATATTACAAAACGAAAGAATGAAGAAACAAATGTCAAGGCAGAAAGACAGCGTTAATATTTGATGCTAAGACACAAGACTATCGCCTATAATGTACTTTCATCTCTTATTCTCTTTGTATGTGCATTTCCTTTCATTCTCGCTCGACATGAAAACACAAGTACGTTTCTTCCCCCCCTGAAAAAGATCAGCCCCTGTTATCTGGCAATTATCTTCCCAAAGACACATGCGCGGTCGTACAGCAGCTTGTCAGCAGGGTAAAGCTGATCGGCGGGTAAAAACGGAGAGTCGGTCAGGCCTAATTAAAGCTTGGGGAGGAGAAAGGTCAGGAAGGCAGAGACTTCCACCGATGAGGGAAAATGTGAAGTCTTCATATGAGAATGAGAAATGTCAGGCGCGGACTTGAGTAAACCAAGCAAAGGTCTCCCGTGTGATTGAGAGTCTGCCCAAGAGAAGAGTTAACAAGCGGTGATTTGAGGCATGGGGAAGAGGATGCAGAAGAGACGGGTAATTCATGGCATTTGGGCTGAAGACATGGCGCTGAGTGGTCAGTCATTGCGATTTGATAGTTCATGAATCACTTGCTCACATTGAGGCAGTGAAATGCTGATGAAATTATGACATTTGAATATGGTTTATGGACTTTTCGCCGGTAGTAGTGTGACTTTCTTTTGAAGACGATAATATTTTGAAGAAAATTTCAACACCGGAACTCGCTTTCACTACAAAAACAAACAAACAAACAAACAAACAAACAAACAAACAAACAAACAAACAAACAAACAAACAAACAAACAAACAAACAAACGAACCAACAAACAAACAAACAAACAAACAAACAAACAAACAAATGTTCTTGTTTGAAAGCCAAAAACAACACAATGGGTTACAATGACAAATTTGTTATAAATGTAAAATAAGCTTTCTTGGGGGGAAAAGTGTCATATTAACTATAATTACTTGGTCAAAAAGCATAACATTTGTTTGTTTGTTTGATTGTTTTATCATGCTTAGAATGTCTTTACATATTAATACATATTAATACATTTAGAAAATCTCTCTCTCTGTCTTTCTATAAATATCTATCTATCTGTCCGTCCGTCCGTCCATATATATATATATATATATATATATATATATATATATATATATATATATATATATATATATATATATATATATATATATATATATATATATATATATATATATATATATATAAATTTCTAATCAGCCAATCACATGGCAGCAAATAAATAAATTTAGGCATCTAGACTTGACCAAGACAATCTGCTGCAGTTCAAACTAATCATCAAAATGTGAAAGAAAGGTGATTTAAGTGAATTTGAACGTGGCATGGTTATTAGTGCCAGACAGGCTGGTCTGAGTATTTCAGAAACTGCTGATCTACTGGGATTTTCACACACAATCATCTCCAGGGTGTACGTAGAATGGAAAAAAAGATAAAGAGAAAATATCTAGTGAGCGGCAGTTCTGTTGGCGCAAATGCCTTGTTGATGCCAGAGGTCAGAGGAGAATGATTAGACTAGCTGGAGCCAATAGAAAGACAACAGTAACTCAAATGATCACTTGTTACAACTGAGGTATGCAGAATCAAATCAAATCAAATCACTTTTATTGTCAGATCATCAACAGCACGTATGCTGCTGATGAAAAGCTTAGTTTGCTAGGAGCTCGCAACACGGCGGCCATGCTCGGCGCCATCTTTATCATCTCTAAATGCATGACACGTCCTTTTTGAGGTGGATGGGCTACAGCAGCAGAAGACCACACCGGGTGACAATAGAAGAGTAGAAAAACGTTGCCTGGTCTGATGAGTATCGATTTCTGCTGCAACATTTAGATGGTAGGGTCAGAATTTGGTATCAACAACATGAAAGCATGGATCCATCCTGCCTTGTATCAATGCTTCAGGCTGTTGGTGGTAGTGTAATGGTGTGGAACTGGGAGATATGTTCTTGACAAACTTTGGGCCCATTAGTGCCAATTGAGCATCGTGTCAACACCACTGCCTCCTGAATATTGCTTCTGACCGTGTCCATCCTTTTATGACCACAGTGTTAAATAAAAAAATGTATTTTCAAGCAACATGTTGGCGCAGTGGGTAGAGCGTTCGCCTCACAGCAAGAAGGTTGATGGTTTGAGCCTCGCCTGTGCCAGTGTGTCAGTGTGACACCGTGTCAGTGTGGGTTTCCTCCGGGTGCTCCGGTTTCCCCCACAAGTCCAAAAACATGTGGTACAGGTGACTTGGGTAGGCTAAATTGTCTATAGTGTATGTGTGTGTGAATGGGTGTGTGTGGTTGTTTCTCAGTGATGGGTTGCGGCTGGAAACAAATGCTGAATAAGTTGGTGGTTTATTCCACTTTAGCGACCCCGGATTAATAAAGGGACTAAGCCGAAAAGAAAATGAATGAATGAATAAATGAAATATTTTCATGTTTACAATATAATACTTGCACTACTCCTATACTACTACTTATAATAGTAATAAAATAATTACAAAATAATTATAAAATAAAAGTTATTTAAAAATTAAATTAAATTAAATTAAATTAAATTAAATTAAATTAAATTAAATTAAATTAAATTAAATTAAATTAAATTAAATTAAATTAAATTAAAATAAATTAAATTAAATTATTTCAAAGGTTTTTACTAGTGTGCTGCTCATAGATTGGTACAAAATCTAATACGATCATTATGTTCACGTATCATCTACAAAGCAGGCTGACATAAAGACGGAAAGCTTTTATAAAATCCCTTCACTGCCACTGCTGTGTGGGCCAGCGCTCTGAACAACACTTTGAACTAAGATAAAATGAAAGCATCATAAGATTCTTACACTCATTAATGGGAATGCATGCTGATCCTTCTTATTAATATTAAACCAAATAATAAATGAATTCTTAAAATAAAGAAACCGTTGTCCGTTTAATCTTTTTCTGAGCTAGAATATGGTGTGCAAACAAGTGCATTGGGCTCTCTTCCTCTCTTTGTTGACCTACCTATGTATATATCACCTCTCAGTTCTCTCTGCGATTCATTGCAGGCATTTGGAAATGATGCCGGGGGGCGAACAGATGTTCATCTTTATTTCCTTCTCAGTTAGTCCATCACTGAGTGTTTCCTCTGCAGATTTCATTCAGGCTGCCCAGATCGTTTCATAAAGGAGAATGTATTGCATTTTTACATTAGCAGCGAACAAAAACTGCTACAGCTTCAGAAATCTCACGAAATTGAATCATGAATTAAAGAATGAGAAAGAGAGTGAGAGAGAGAGAGAGAGAGAACTATTTTTAAATGTGCTTGTTTAAACATTTTAATTAAATTTTTGATTTAATTTAATTTAAGCGGCGATGCGGTGGCACAGTAAATAGCATTGTCGCCTCACAACAAGATGGTCGCTGGTTCGAGCCCCGGCTGAGTCAGTTGGTATTTCAGTGTGGAGTTTGCATGTTCTCCCCTTGTTTGCATGGGTTTCCTCCGGGTGCTCCGGTTTCCCCCCACAGTCCAAAGATATGCGCTATAGGTGAATTGGGTAAGCTAAATGGTCCAAAGTATATGTGTGTGAGTGAGAGAGTATGGGTGTTTCCCAGAGCTGGGTTGCAGCTGAAAGGGAATCCGCTGCGTAAAACATGCTGGATAAGTTGGCGCGTTCATTTCGCTTTGGCGATCCCCGATTAATAAAAGGATTAAGCCGAAAAGAAAATGAATTAAATTAAATTAAATTAAATTAAATTAAATTAAATTAAATTAAATTAAATTAAATTAAATTAAATTAAATTAAATTAAATTTATTTTATTTATTTTAATTTTTAGTTTTGTTTTATTTCATTATTTTGGGGAAATTGTTATCAGTAGTTCATATATAAAACAAACCAATTTTAATTTAATCTGACTTAATTTCATTTATTTTCTTTTGGTTTTTGATTTATTTGGGGGAAATTGATATCAGTAGTTCATAGTATAAAACAAACAAAAAGTAATTTTACTTAAACTATAACTTCATACAGCTTGCTCAACAATAATTCACATATGCATAGAAAGTAAGAATTGTTAACAGTTTACAATATATGTTAAAAGGACTAAAGGGACAGTTCACCCAAAAATATTTTTCTAACTATTAACTTAACCTCAAGTGTTCCAATCCTTAACAAGCGTATTTATTCTGTTGAACACAAAAGAAGACATGCTGAAGAATGATAAAATTGACTTGAAAGAAAAAAAAAACAGAATGGAAGTCAATAGCTGCATCGCATACTTCCATACTATATAGGACGCTAAAAGTAGTATGCGAGCCGAGTAGCATGTTCAAATTCATAGAATTAGAAAAACAGTATGGAGGAGTACCTGGATGATTTACTACTTTTGGCGAGATTCTGAAGTGCGCATTGGATGGACACTACGCTATCCCATGAGGCACTGCGAGAGAATTGTATAGGAGTGAAGTGACGCAGGTAGGTCATGTGATGATGACAAAATGGCAAATGTAGTATGCCCGAGTTCCATTCATACATGTAGTACATTCATACTACATAAAACATACTTTTCTAATGGCCAAGTGGAACGTTTAAATTAAAATACAGTACCTACTCAGTAGTAGGCGATTTCAGATGCAGCAAATTGTTACCATTTTATACGATTTTTTCAAATAACTTGTTTAATTAAAAAATTAATTAATAAGCTCCAACAGGTTTGTGACAGGTGAAAGGACAGTAAATGATGACAGAATTATCCTTTTTGAGTGAACTGTCACTTTAATGATTAACTAATTCTTAAATTTCCATAGAGTGAATACTACCTGGTTTGCGATGCTAACGTTTAGAGGCTAAGCTAAAAGTCACTCGTTCTAAATGAACACAATCCAGTTTACTTAGTGTATAAAATTACACTTTACTTCAGCCCTCAGTGTCAACGGCTAAAGCTAAAAGCTACACAATCCCACACAAATGATCTGAATCTTGGTTTAGGCGTTAATGCTTCAAAATTACAAGATCTTTAATCAAATTATGTACTTATAGAAAAACAGGTTTGTGACAAATGGCAAGAGAGTAAATGAGGATAGAAATATCTTTATTGATTGAACTGTCACTTTAATGATTATCTAATGCTACAGTTTCTATAGAGCGAAAGCTAGCTGATTTGTGATGCTAATGTTCAGTCGCTAAGCTAAAAGACGCTAAATGGACACAATCCAGTTTAATTACTGTATAAAATTACACTTGACTTCACCCCTCAGTGTCAACAGTTAAAGCTAAAAGCTACACAATCCTACACAAATGATCTGAATCGCAACCTTGGTTTTGGAAAAAAAAAGAAAACAGACATTTTACAGAAAAAAGGTGTGTTACAAATGAAAAGAGAGTAAATGATGATAGAATGAATAATGAATGATGGTTAAGTTTTCATAGAGTGAAAGCTAATTGGTTTGTCGTGCTAACGTTTAGTCGCTAAGCTAAAATACACTCTTTCTAAATGAACACAATCCAGTTTACTGTATAAAATGACACTTTAATTCACCCCTCAGTGTCAACAGCAAAAGCTACACAATCCTACACAAATGATCTGAATTGCAACCTTGGTTTAGCTGACACTAGCTTCCAGCGTTTATCATCAGCTTTGCAGGCCAGGAGAGGCTGTACTTCTGACAAGTGGGTGTTTAATGTTTTACTTTTTAAATTGTGCCTTTTTGCAGGGGCCAGAGATCCTGAATGCGGGTCCTTGAAACATGAAAGTACACAAGATGTCCTCGGGGATGGAGGGTAAACTCTGTTTAGCTGTTAGCTATTATGAGTTCACTCTCATAAAGTGTGAATCCGTGACAAACATACACACACTATGCAGCTGCATGCCTGTAAACTTATAGTGCTACTCATGTGACATTGTGAAATAGGTTTTTTTCAGCCAACAGTAAGCCATTTATTACAAGTATATATATATCTACACTGTAAAAAAAATCTGTAAAATAACAGTTAAATGACTGTATATTTTAACAGATTTTTTTCCGTATACACGTATTACGGGTGTTTTTCCGTTTATATACATTTTCGAATTGCATTGTGGGAAGGGGATCGCAGCTCAGACAGCGTTTGATGGACATCCGGACATATTTCTTCCTCTGTTTTTTCCCTGGTAAGTACGATTAATAAAACATATAACAATATTTTAGTTAAAAGACTGCTTTATTACCTTTTTATCGTTATTTAAAATGATTTTTGTCTTGTATGAAGTGCCCATGGAAAGTACAGCAGCGAATTACGGTTAATATTGTTAATAAGATCAGACTTTATTTCATTAAGATCAAACCGAGCTATGAGTGGTTAAATGTAATTCAAACAAGCATTTACCTAATGATTTTTTACATTTTTATGCGTTTTCCTCATCAGTAAATATGGTATCTGTTCATTTACAGTTGTTTGTCCGTATTTTTCTAAACTGCCGTGCGCGGGAAGTGATGTGACGTCCCTATCACCCGCTCACTCCCTCTGCACCTATGGCGCTCCTCCGAGCTCTTTAACCTGACGCTGCAACGTGCACTCGTCTCACCGAACGTCTCACTGAACGTCTCACTGACGTCTTGAAAAATATTTTTTTTTGCTTTTAAATCCATGCAATTTAAGACGCAGACGTGACGTAGACGTCACGTTGACGTCACGTAGACGTCACGTAAATCACGTGTGGCAGTGAAGTGTCAAGCCAGACGTTACGCGTGATTCACGTGTAGCAGTGAAGTTATTTATTTATTTTTTTGCTAACACGTATCATAACACGCTGCTCACACGGCTCAGTGCAGTGTGTGAGGCAGTGCACAATTTCTTGCCCTTCATACATTCCTCTCAATGGACGTGACATCAACGTCTGACTTGTTACATGACGTCTGCGTCTACCTTTTTTTTTAAATATATATATTTGAGCAGTTTTTAGTGCGTCTGTCTGCTTTTTGCCGGCTAACTTATACAATATACAATAATTATGTGCAAATTATATATAAATATGTTAATATATAATGATATTTGTTTTCAAGATAGCATTAAAACGTATAAAAAATGTATAACAAAAATAACAAATGTCTCCGGAGGTAAAGTTTAGGTTGTTTATTAATATATTCATGTTGTTTAGTTTTGTAAAATCCTTTTTTAATTTGTTTTACATTTGAGTCTTATTGTGTTTTAATTTTTTACATGTTTAATGTAGCCTACAGCAAATCAGTGATGACCAACTCATCGACCACTATCGACTGTTAGATCTGATACTTTTGCTGTAAAATATTAGAAAAATAGAAAATTACATTAACCATTATTGTGTTGTTTTTAAAGCATCTTTCTTCTTTATTTTACATTTAAAACAATATTATGATTCTTTGACAAATAAAAAAAACATAACATAATTTATTTTTCATTTGTTTCCTTTCTTTTTTGAAAGAAAATTAATATTTTTATTCAGCAATAATGTTACATTGATAGTATTTATATTTTGAATAATAATTTGCCAGGATTCCATCAATCAATCCTGTAAAAATATCATAGAAAAACATTTAACAGCACAACTTTGACAATACACTGAAAAATCATGCGACATAATAGTGTCAAAAAAATGTACTTTGCATCTTATAAATAAATAAGTATATTAAAATAGAAAAGCGTTATTTTAAATTGTCATATTATTTCCTAATATTACCCAAACCCTGAACCATTCATAATAATAACCAAAACAGTGATGTTTAATCTTAAAACGTTGAATAGCCTAATGTTATTTGAAATAATTTAAAAAAATTAAAATTTGCTTTAAATGTTACATCTAAACTAAAAACTAAAATCGCCAGTAGGTGGCAGAATGTCACTATTACAGTTTTTCTTAATTGTTTACACACAATTACTTGTATATTTCGGCATACACTTTCCATCCCCAAGCAGAAAAAAAATCTTTAATAGGATTAAGGAATGGAGAATATGGAAGGAGATAAACAACTAAAAACATGAGCGGACAGTGAACCAGTTATGAACCAGATGAGCTCTGATTTCTAAATTGCAATTCTGTGTGACAGGTGTTTACTCATGTGATGAGTTAGTATACAAAGTAGGACAACTGACTTTACAATTGTGAATGACAGTGTGTTCCTTGTAAAAACAAGAGATTTTCTGCATGAAATTTGTGCCAAATGCAGAGAATTGTGTGTTGTGTTTTGAAAAAAAAGTGTGTTTTAAACCTGCAGTTTGAGTGTAAAGCAGGAATTGTGCTTGTAGTTTAGCTGCATTGGTTCAGGGGGTTAGTACATCAGTCACATGTTGTAGTCATTGTGTCTGAAGTACAAGTAATTGTGTGTAAAAAAACTGTAAGTGAGTCAATGTTCATTTACAGTTTTTTTTTTTTTGATTGCTCGAGCACAATTTTGAAATGAAGGCTCATTTTGTCAAAACACTACACACAATTTCCACACACACACACACAAACAGCAGAACACATCAGACCTTTTGCAAAATGAAACACTTCATCCAAAACTTTACAACACTATAACAAAACACAATTTTAACACCGTACAGAACACACACGCCTCATTCAAGATAAATCTGTTTGCTTCATTTATACACTGCTGATCTCAATCTTAAACACTCGTATAATTTCTACCTGACTAATACTTATATAATCTGGGTTTGATTTGTTTCAGAGGTATTGCTATAAAGTACATGAACATACTGTATTCACCAAACAGTGATAGACAGAAAGCTAAATATGCCCTATCCTAATAAAAACCATACAACAAATGTAAAGTGTTTTATTCAGCTTTCTGGTGATGTGTACATTTCAATATATAAAAAAAATCCCATGCCCTGTCTCCTGTTTACCAATCTTCCTCCCTTCCGTGCTTCCTCTTCCATACTGCAACATTGCCGTCCATATTTATTGAAGATTATTTATTTATAACTCCTGTTAAACATATTTATTGAAGACTAATATTTACAGCTATACTACTGTTAACAAATGTATTGTAGATAAATATAATAGCCTAGTTTATACCTAATACCCAGTTACAGTTTTTCATGATTGCTAACACACTAAATTAAACTTTTCCTACAATTAGCAAAACCGTACAATCATGGAGCAAAACACAAGGCTAGATCTGCACAACTGTAGGCACATAGCTTCATACTGTTAGCAAAACATTACACACAGTCATTTGCAAATCACTAAACACACTTGGATGCTTTTGACACAGACATTTTTCATAATGGAATTTCCTTGCAATTTCAAAGCAAAGGCTTTCATATGAGCACACACATGAACTATAGGTCAAACACAGCCATCAGGTGTGCGCACACACTGCTGCAAACTGTAGACACACACCAATCAGCTGTATCCACAATAAAAGAAGCAATATAGGAATAACCATATATGGCATACCAAAATGTTTAAATCATTTGTATAAATATTTACCATTTGAAATAAAAAACTATAAATAAGAAAGGTAAAAAGCACTTAATTGCAAATGAAACATAACTGTGGATAAGTGAAAACACTGATAGAGAATGAATAGGTATAATAAAGCAGAAATGAGAGCAATCTGCTGCAAACCCTTGAAGCAGACGCAGACGTGACGCAGACGTCACGTTAAAGCAGCGCAACAGTAATGGGGCAGACGCAGACGACACGTTCGGCACACGCAGACGTCACGTTCGGCAGACGAAGACGTCACGTTCGGCAGACGCAGACGTCACGTTCAGTGAGACGAGTGAACGTTGCAGCGTCAAGTTATTGACCCATTCCGCACGCCATATGCACCTGCGTGAGTCTGACTGGATTAACGGTAAACGTCAGTTTGTCTGTGAGAGTGTGAAAGGTATGTTAATTATTTAATAGAAATATAAATGTTTTCTTTGTACAGTGCATTGAACAAGGGATAGCATTCAAAGTTTGTGACACTGTGTAGTTTGGTTGATATACGTTACCTTTAATGAACACTAACGTTAACGTGTTTCAAACGCTCGTAACACCTGACCATCTGTGTTTGTTTGCATATTAATAACTAATTTCATATTTTTACTGACGTTATCAAATGTTAGCTTTAGTTTGACCGACGTATTAAGGCTGTGTGACCGAGTTTCAGTGGAACAGCTTTGCTGGTTTTTAAGTAACGTTAACGTTAAGTTATAAGTTAGACTCGCGTGAATTGGAGGCATTTGTAACTCGGTATGAGGGGAAATACACACTCATAAAGTTATTATTAGTGGTGGGCCATTATCAGCATTAACGTGCTGCGTTAACGCGAGACTTATCGCGCGATAAAAAATATATATCGCCGTTAATCTATTCTCAACGTTGGGTTGGGAGCTGGGTGACTTTCATACTTTGACATTTTAGCGCGGATGTATACCTGACCGGTGAGCCGTCTGACAAACAAGTGCCCTTCTGAATCAAATCAGCAGGATGCCTGACTTTAACTGCAGTTCGGCAGTTTCACTTTAACTCATGAACATTTCATTCATCCCGCGTGACAAACTTGGGTAATAGACGCAAATAAGAAGCAAGAACTGATGAGAGTGTTTTAATAACGCTCGCCAAATGGAACGAAAAAAAAACTTCCGCATTTCGCGACGCGTGTTTTGTGTACAGAGATAACAGAGTGATACAGTAAGTGTGTGACATTTAAAAGTTATTTATAGTGTTTACACTGTCATGCGTTTTCGGCCTCAAATACAACGTGTACCTTAAAGCACACAATTAAATGTTTGTTGTAGTCGAGTTGAACTGTCATTGATATTTATTTATTCACTTTTAAGAACCTCAAGGGCAGCTAATATGAAGATATAAAGATGAGTTGTTCTTCCACAGTCTTAAAATTCTTCAAACTAATTGTCAGTTCGATTCATTATAGCAAATAATACTTTCTTTACTATTAGGAGATCAGAAGTTTTATTTGAATGAAACCTTGATAATAGAGTGAACTACACATGGTGTTATCGCAAATGAAATCTTTTATGTAGATTTTGAGTCAGTTTTTTTGCACATATAAGGTTCACTGATATTTTGCTTTGTTGACTTTCAGGTTCTTTCATTTTGGTTATAAGTACATGTTACAGGTAAATTCTTAGATTCAATCCAAACTGAATTTGAATTAATACAGACAAATGAAATAAAATACACCTGGGATTTTAAATGTTTTCATTTTTTTTTATTATTCACAACGTTTGTCTCAAACTGAATGAGTGTTATTTTTGTTGTAGGTGTGTTGGTGTAAAAATTGATGCTGACTGGTTAGTACTGCATTTTTTAACCATAACAATAATTATTTATATTTAGCATTGCATCTATTGTCATTTTACCAAGAATGTGTTTGCTCTTTCAGAACTCAGGCAGTTGTGCTGGACCTTCTGTACTTTATACAGGAGATGACAGTAAACTTTCAAGTTTAAGAGGTAAAATGTTCAGGGTTTTTCTGTTTGATTTTGAGTGTTTTGTAGATATAATGTTCACTGATATATGATATAAGATTTGCTTTATGTTTATGTTGTCATTTTGGTTATAAGTACAAGGTACAGGTACATTTTCACAGCAATCTAAATTAAAATCTTAAATCTTACATTCAATCCAAACTGAATTTGAATTAATATGGACAAATTAAATAAAATACACCTGGGATTTTAAATGTTTTCATTTTTTTGTTATTTACAAAGTTTAAAGTTTAAAAGTAGACTACGTGCTGCATGTTTCAAACTGAATGAGTGTTATTTTTGTTGTAGGTGTGTTGGTGTAAAAAGTGATGCTGACTGGTCAGTACTGCATTTTTTTTACCAAAAAAATAAACAATGATTTATATTTAGCATTGCATCTATTGTAATTTTACCAAGAATGTGTTTGCTCTTTCAGAACTCAGGCAGTTGTGCTGGACCCTCTGTACCTTATACAGGAGATGACGGTAAACTTTGAAGTTTAAGAGGTAAAATGTTCAGCGTTTTTTCTGTTTGGTTTAAGTGTTTTGTACATATAAGGTTCACTGATATTTTGCTTTGTTGACTTCCAGGTTCTGTAATTTTGGTTATAAGTACAAGGTACAGGTACATTTTCACAGCAATCTAAATAAAAATATTAAATCTTACGTTCAATCCAAACTAAATTTGAATTGATATAGAAAAATAAAATAAAATACAGCTGGGGTTTTAAATGTTTTCATTTTTTTATTATTCACAAAGTATGTAAAGTATAAAAGTAGACTACGTTGCATGTTTCAAACTGAATGAGTGTTATTTTTGTTGTAGGTGTGTTGGTGTAAAAATTGATGCTGACTGGTCAGTACTGCATTTTTATAAATAATACAAAAAATAAAAATAAAAAATGATTTATATTTAGCATTGCATCTATTGTCATTTTACCAAGAATGTCTTTGCTCTTTCAGAACTCGGGCAGTTGTGCTGGACCATCTGTACTTAGTACAGGGGATGACAGTAAACTTTCAAGCTAAAGAGGTAAAATGGTCAGGGTTTTTTTTTGATATTGATGCTTTTATTTTTATTATTTGGCAAAACCAATTACTTGTACCTATATTTTTACTAAGTGTTTACATGAACACATTTTGCTTCTGTAATTTAGAATTTTGTTAATATGTATTCAAACTAAAAAGTACTGGGTTGATGTGGGTGTTTTATCTGGGTTTTTTAAGCTGCTACTGTAATCTGTTAAATAAACCAAGCAGTTATTTATTATAATTATTTATTTATTGCATCATTTGAAATGTTACAAGTTCTTTATTTTGGTAATGTCTGTTTAAAGTGATAAGGAAATAACTGGTCCACTGCTGAATCTCTTTTCTTTTCTCTCTTAGCCACCTGATGATGAGAGAGACAATTTCAATGTGGGCATCTTGATGGTGAGCCAGGCCTTCATGCTAATTTTGTGACCGTTTAATCTATTTAGCGTCATTGTAATAACATTATTTCAGGATGCAAAACTGGCTAAAAATCAAATTTAAATTTCAACATTAATTGTATGATAGTGTGGTTGATTTAACATTTTATTTAATGTTGGGTTCATTGTTAAAAAAAAAAAAAGATTTAATTTTGGTTGAATAAATGCTGATTTTTTTGGAAAGTTTTGTCTATTTATCATCATAGAATTACCATTATTTCAGGGTGGAAAACTGCCTAAAAATCAGTGGTGACTTTTTAACGTTGTTTCAATGATAGTTTGATTGATGTTTTAACATTTATTCAATGTTAATTTAACGTAGGTTTGCTCTCTGGGTAAGAACTAACTTAAAAAATGCGAAAAACTTATGTATGTGCCACTTGACTTTTGTATCACATGTTATTGGCATGTTATGGAATTTAACTATGGCAAATAAGTGAGAGGAAATGGAAAGCTATGATGTCTACACGTTTTCCTGAAACATTTTCAAGGTCAATTCTTTCTTGTATAAAGATAGTGGAAAAGAAAGAAATGGAAAACAAAATGGTTTGTCATTTTTTAAAATTTTGTTTTCTTTCCTTTATTGTTTTTTTTTTGCCTTATTTTTGTTCTTGCACTATAATTATTTCTTGTAATATTTGATTAAGTAAATATATATATTTTAATTTCTTTTAAATTATGTAGCAGACATGTATTTGAATAATTTTACATAATAATTATAATATTTATAATATTATTTATAATATTAATAGTTTAACATATAGGTGTGCATATATGTACCCATATATGTAAATGTAATATAGGAAAACAGCCAATTTTATATTTGTCACATATTTCAAAAACCTAAATCAAAACCTATATTAAACCATATGTTTATATAGGTTCTTTCCATGTGGACGTGTACCAGACCCAACACACAACTCACTTTTCTTTTCTTTTTTTCAGAAAAAGAGTCCACAGTCACAATAACAAGATCATTGGGCTGTCCCCTAATTGTGGTGAGCTACATGTTTAGTCTCTTATGTGCTAAACATTATGTAGCCTAAGGAAGCAGCCCTGACTCTGGAGTTTATATGAAGGTCTGTTTTTACATTTTTAAGTTTTTCATTTTTATAAGACAAGTAAGTTGATACATGTTTGTTGTATTTACAACAGGAGCATGCTGAGTAACTATCCAGAATGTAGGTCCAAAGCAGAAAAAAGAGCACCAAGCAGAAACATACCATCTAAACTCCTTTGATTCCTGTCAGACCAGAAAGACTTTCAGAATCCTTGGAAGATTTAAAGGTAATTAAGCACACCAGTAATACTTTATAATAACTAAACACTATTGATTAATTTATTAAGCATTAGCAAAAGGTTCTGTTAAGCATTAACTCTACATTAATAGACCTTAGTATACAGTTTATAACTACAGCTGCAAATGCTGTAATCTTGACTTATAAGCACATCTATAATGTGCTTAATGATTTTGTTTTTATATTTTGTTAATGATTATTTTTTCATTACTATATTTAGTATAGCATTATTTACAAACCAGTGATTTAAGAATAGTTGGTGTATTTTTTTTTCGAATCATTCAGAATGTGTAAGTAAATGGTTAATAAACTATTCAAACTAACATTTATATATCTTATTATTCAGGCATATAGTAATAGTTGGGCAGCACAGTGGCTCATTGGCTAGCACTGTTGCCTCACAGCAAGAAGAGCTCCGGGTGCTCAGGTTTCCCCCACAGTCCAAAGACATAAGCTATAGGGAAATTGATTAACTAAATTGGCTGTAGTGTATGAGTGTGTTTTGTAAATAAGTGTGTATGGGTGTTTTCAAGGGCGTACTCATGCTATGCACAGTTGCCTTGAAACTGGAAGCGTGCTTGTCTCCCCGACGACCTGCACTCACATTTCATTCGAGCCTGAGCATGCTTACATCATCAATAATGCACTGTTCAGTTTAACAAGTGCTCTCACTCAGCACAGTGGAGATTTCTTTATATTGTTATATCGTTTTAGTTGTTCAATATGCAGTGACACGCAGTCAAATATTTCGCCGAACAGATCAGCCACTTTTGACGCTCATAAACAATCAAAGTCAACGTGCTGCAGGTACTAGGAGGTTTGCTAAAGGTGCAGCTGTTGTGCAGTGAGGGGTTTGTGTCTTTAATCTATGACAGTTTGCAAGGGACTTTGATTTAGATAAATTAACCACTATTACTGTTCAATGAACGCAAACCCCTTACTGCACCACAGCTGCGCCTTTAGCAAACCTCCTATTCCTGCAGCACAAGGAATGTATGATTGTTTATTAACATCAAAAGTGGCTGATCTGTTCGGCGAAATATTTGACAGCGTGTTACTGCATCCCAAACGACTAAAACAATATAACTAAAGAATTCTCCTCCGTGCTGAGAGCACTTCCTAAACTAAACAGTGCATCATCGATGATGTAAGAGTGCTCAGGCTCGAATGCAATGTGAGTGCGGGACGTCAGGGGAGATGGGAGGGAAGACAAGAGTGCTTCGGCCTGGTTTAAGGCAACTATACATAGTGTGAGTACACACTAAGCTGAAGGAAAATACATGAATGAATTGTAATAGTTATATTTGTAAATAAAGTACAAAAAATAAGTATATAAAGTATATACAATATTTATTTTAATAAGTGCTTTTGTTAACTTCATCCAGTTTTGTAGCCTAAAGTGAGGATTGTTTATGCTTTGTAAATCCTCTTATAAATCACAATTAAAGATTCAGTTATATCCTTAAAATGAAATTCATTTTATTGTATTAAATAAAAAATAAATCTTATCTAAAATAAAATTACTGTACAGTTTAAACATAGCTAAATAACACTGAAATGTTGCATCGTAATATCATTAAATTATTTTAGTGTTGTTTTATCCAGTTTTATGTTATATTTTGGCACTCCAGCTATTCAGCAAGGTTTCATATTTACAGTAATTACATTTTTTAGATAAGACTGTAATGATTTAATGTTCATTTGATACTGAGCCTTTAACTGTCGTTTATAAGGATTTATAAATCATAAATAATCCTCACAGATTAGGCCACAACTGGAAGAAGTTTTGTAAATAATGCAATATTAAATATAATATAATATATATATATATATATATATATATATATATATATATATAAATAGTAATGTAAAATCAATCATTAAAGTTTGATAGCACAATTATTAAACTGTAGCTGTAGCAAATTTTGCAGCTGTATTTATAACCGACTGCTAACATCTATTAATTTAGAGTCAATGCTTAACAGATAATGAATTCACTATTTGCTAATGCTTCATAAATGAATCATAGCCTGTAGTTATTATAGTGTTACCAGCATAGTTTGTTTATATTACTGTTTCTCTCTTGCATTATTGTTCCGAATATTGTCAAAAGTACCTACACTTTATTTTGAAAAATCTTAAAGTGATTTCTCACCCAAAACTGAATAATTGATCATTCATAATTTACTCACTCTTGACATTTTAAACCTGTATGACTTTGTTTCCTCTACAAAACACAAAATATCATATTTTAAAGAATGTTGCTCCTATTTCTCCTACTTTGTTCTGTGGAAGTATGTCAGTCAGACAGGCTTGAAATTACAAGAGTGAGATAAGAAGATGATGATAAAACCTCCATTTGTGTAAACTATTGACATGCAAGGAATCCCCCCAGTTGTAAGTGTAATGTCATTAGTAATGTTTTTTTTTTTTTTTTTTTACAGCTATTGAAGTATCAGTATTGGAGCGGAAGAAGACCCAGTTGTATCGTCCGTTTCCTGCCATCTTGCAGTTTAACCTGGTTTCTTAATGTAAAGTACTTGTAATTTGCCCACTTGTCCTCAATTATCTTAAAGCTAACATTTAAAACTAATTTGCTATGAAATTATTTGCCAAGACTTCTCACTGTGTGATTCACATGTCAATATGTATTATTGTGTGTATAACTAGCTATTTGGAATTCAAATGATTTGTATTCATTAAAGAATCTGTTTTAATTGCAAAGTTGTTTTTGTACTAATTGTAAGTTCACAGTTAACAAACTATTTACTGCTTCTTTATACATACAGTATAGAATAAATGTTTTTTTTTACTATGGTAAACCATTAATAGTGTATTTCCCATATGTATATGTTTATCCTTACCAACTGCCATTTCTATGCTGCTTGAAGAGCATTAAATTAGCAAAATAATTTTTTTTTTTTACAGTAGGTATCCCATTAAAACAAAGAATCTGTTCATTTTTTCACTGTGTATATATACTATTAAAAAACAAAAAAGTCCTCTTTTTACAGTAGGTATACTATTAAAACACAGAATCTGTCTGTTTTTTTTACAGTAGGTATACTATTAAAACACAAAATATTTCCGCTTTTTTACTGTTGGTAAACCCTTAAAAACACAGAAAATAGCCGTTTTTTTATATAGAAAACCCTTAAATTACTATAAAATGTTTCATTATTTTACAGTAGTTTAACCGTCAAAAAACGGATATTTTTTAGTTTTTTTAATGTGGACACTGTCAATTAACAGAAGTTTTCCGTTTTTAATTTACGGTAAAATATTTGTGTAATGAGCTGCCAGTACATTTTACCGTTTTTTTACGGAATTTTTTTTTAGAGTGTATAGAAAATTTTAAATCCAAGTTTGCAACAAGAGAGTTCAGTCACTTCTATCTGAATGAACAATTAAAAAAAAAAATTAAATTAAATAAAATAAGAACATAAGTACACAGTAATACTTAATTTAGTAAACAGTTTAAGTTGAACAACATTATACCTCAGTATGTTTTATTATAGATCTATATCACTTATTTTATTAAACATATATTTGGATTACACTACATACTAAAATAAGTAAATACTTATTATTGTTCCAAAAAAAAAAAACAACAACACGCAAAGAAGCAGACAAAATAATTGTGTTTTCCTAAATCATAAATGATTCAATTCTAACCAGTCCAAGTCAATGGCCTTGGTCTAACTGTACATCTGTGCTGAACATGATATGAAATACACCAGAATAAGATGACTTGAACACAACTAAATCAGGGGATTGAAAAGCCAGAATATTATTGTGAAGCTTGTGGCGTTGAAGCCAAATGTCATGTGGGTAATTCATTCAAGGCGGAGAGAGAGGAAAAAAAGAGACATTTAAATGAGAAAAATGAGCAGTGCCAAAACTGCTTTGTAGTGAATATGAAATTTACTCAAGACGAAATTGCCAGTATATTCCGTCCCGAAATAGCCTGTTAGAATGATTTTATTTTATTACTCATTTCACAAAGAAATTTCTCCGTGCTGAATATTTGAGTGGCTTTTAGGAGGGCATTACGGCATTGGGACAAATTGAATTTGAGGGAATCAACAAATACCAAAATATAGCAAACCTTTAACTAGCAAAATCACATTTGACATGTCATAAAGTTAATTGTCAAATTAAAAACCAAGCTTTAATATGGTTGACTTATTTGGATAAGTATTTTAAAAACATATGTTGTAATGAACTAGTTGTTTATTTACGTTTACATTTTAAATATAACTTACTGTATAATTACACAGTTAAAGCCAGAATTATTAGCCCTCTTGTATATATTTTTATAGTTTCTGAGTAATGGAAAGGATGTTTTTTTCAAAATATTTTTAAAAATGATAGTTTTAATAACTAATTTTAATATAATATAAAATAATATGTTTATCAATATAATAGTATTTAGCTTAAAGTGCAATTTGAAGGCTTGACTTGATTAATCATGTTAATTATAGCAGGAAAAGCACTGTATAACTGTTAAAAACACTATTGATCTAGCGGCTGTGGATCGCTGGAGAACTACACACATGCCACATTAACGAACTACAACTCCCAGTAAGCACCGTGCATACACCAGTCCCTGATTCCCACTGATTACCTACAAAGCTGATAATTATCATGGACTGATATCCTGGACTATTTATACACCACACTTGCGCACACATACAGGGCTGACCGTGCTTTCACACCTTAGGTTATGATAGCGTCAAAGTTCGCTCTTGCCGGCTTGACAACAACCCTTTCTGCCTTCCCTGCTACGCTGGTGAGAGCATCAAAATTCACTATATATTGAACTAATATTTAAAGGGGGTGTTGCAGCAAATCAGTTACATTCATGCATAAAAGAATATTCTTTTAGCGGGAACATGTTGGATTCTTTTTATCAAATATGATACATTTATTTAACTATGGAAGATCAAGTTGTTGCGCGTGGTGTGGCTTTGCTCCACCTATCCAAAATGTATCCATATGTCTGAAATTTTCTGAAGCAGCGATACTGTTTAGCATTGCTGTTATAGTTAGCATGGGATTCCCACTTTTTTATATAAAAAAAAATTAAAAATAACATGAATGCACATCAACTCGCTAGTAGCTTTTTAAAATGTATGTCTCTGTAAGAAAACTTCGTAAATATTGGGAAATTAGGTGACTGCAATAATCAAACATTTAAGAACAACTGTGGTTGGAACCAAAGTTGACAGAACTTTGTTCTCTGGACTCCTCTCAAGAGGTGGACTTTAACATTCTGATTGCTTGACATCAAACCGCGTCATAGCTCATTACCATAAAGTTAAATTGATTTAAATTCTTTTCGATGCCCACACTGGCGAAGATGCACCTTACTCCTTATCGCCGCTGACTCCAATTGAAAATAGGTGACATCTGGCTACTATGACGCACTTGCTGCTTTCGAACGCACAGTGAGTCATCCGTAAGACGGGGAACAACGAAGTTGAGGATCCAAATGCAGATTTATTTGAGAATGGTCAAAACCGGGACAGACAGGAGCATGTAGGTAATCTAAAACACAGTCGAGGCCACAGGAAAATGATTGGGACGGGCGGCAAAACAACATACACAATGAAACAAACAAACTAAGACTCAGCTAAGAGTGTGTGAAGGATGTGTCTTTATATTGTTCTACTAATCAGTTTATCATGAGCTTCCAGCTGTGTGTGTGTGTGTGTGTGTGTGTGTGTGTGTGTGTGTGTGTGTGTGTGTGTGTGTGTGTGTGTGTGTGAAACTGGTGTGTAAGCGCAAAGACTTAAGGGAGTATTTTATAGTGGCTCATGTGTAGTTTTCCAGGGAACTGCAAAGCCTAGATCACTGATGATTGTGACAATAACAATGGTTTGTTCTGTAGACAATGAAAAAAAAAACACATATTGCTTAAGGGGGCTAATAATATTGACCGTAAAATGGTTTAAACAAATTAAAAACTACTTTTATTCTGGTCAAAATAAAACAAATATTAAAGGAAATACTTAAAAAGTCCTTGCCCGGTAAACATCTTACTTCAGCTGTTTGTATAAGTCCTATAGCAGTTATAAGAAGCCAGAATGTAATGAGACCCATAGAACTGACTGTCATATTGGCTTTAAATATTTCTTTTAAAATCATTAAAGAATGAGAATAATTATGAGAGTGAAGTAGGAGCCAAATCATTGTGCGGGGGTTTTGAGCATCTAGCGCCATGGGGGAAAGGTAAATGCGCATGGTAAAAGGTGCAAGTACAGCAGATTGAAGATGGGGAGAGGAAAGAGTAATGTGCCAAAAACCCTGCAGGAGAAGCCGGTCAGTGACTGTCTGGGAGAATAAGAGCCACACTATCATTTGAAAGACTCATTCATCTGTTTAGGAGATCACACTTTGTGGTTTGATTGGTAGAACTTGTGAGGATTAGGGTCTCAGCCATCAGATATGTATAAATAATAAAAAAAATATAATAATAATAATAATAATAATAATAATAATAATAATAATAATAATAATGATAATAATAATAATAATAATAATAATAATAATAATAATAATAATAATATAATATAATATAAAAGAATAATAATGAAAGTAATAAATAAATATCTACATTTAAATATTAAATATTTAAAAAGTCAATATTTATTATAATATATATAATATTCAATATGATCATGTCAATATGAACCAAAATCTCTGAGGAATATTTCCAGTATCTTGTTGAACCTACTGTATGCCACAAAAGATTAAGGCAGTTCTGAAGGCAAATGGGGTCCAACCCGGAACTTGTAAGGTGTACCTAATAAAGTGGCCAGCGAGTGTATATATGTATCTATATATAATTAAAAGGAGAATACAATAATTCAATAGAACTCATTGGGTATCAGGCTCCGTTGTCCTAAATACCCAGATTAAATCACATTACAACACATTAAACAGATAGACATCACTATTTTGGAAGGGCACTTCAGCTAGTGCAAAATGCAGCTGCCAGAGTTCTTAGCAGGATTAGAAAATATGATCATATTACCCCAATTTTATCCTCCTTACACTGGCTGCCTGTTAAGTTTCGTATTGATTTTAAAATATTGCTTCTTACCCCTATAAAGCTTTAAATAATCTAGCTCCTGTTTATCTAACCAACCTTCTGTCTCACTACAATCCAACCTGCTCTTCGAGATCTCAAAACTCAGGGCTTCTGGTAGTACCTAGAATAGCAAAGTCGAGTAAAGGGGGTGGAGCCTTCTCTTTTATGGCTTCAGGACTCTGTAATAGCCTTCCTAATAATGTCCGAGGTTCAGACACACTCTTGAAGTTCAAAACTCAAATCTATTTGTTAAAGCATGCACTCAATGCATCGCATAGCAGTATGATGCATGAATGTGCTCTACGCAGGTTTTGCATCTCGTTTATATACACTATGAACAGCAGCTACTCTAATTATCCTCTTTATTCTCATTTCCAACTGGGGATACTCATCCCGAGGTCCCCAGAGACTATGCAGCGCCACTGATGTGATCCAAGACCGGCGACAAGATGATCCAAAGGTTTCCATCATCCTGGACCAGGCCGTATCCTGAGAAGCTGCTGTGGTGGTCTTGGAGGACTGGAGAGCATGTGACTGATTCCTGTGACACTCCAGGGACAGACGAGATCTGCACAAGATGTTTGGCCAGAGGAGAAATGGTCGTGCCCAACTGAGTCTGGTTTCTCCCGAGGTTTTTTATTTCTTTACTTTCGCCAATTGGTGGTTATTTCCTTGCCGCTAACGCCACTGGCTTGCATGGTTCGGGACTCATAGAGCTGTGCATCGATAGATGTGCTCCTCAGTGTTTGGACTTTTAGTATTGAATATTAAACCACACTGAACTGAGCTAAACTGAACTTAAACTCTGAAAACGTAACTGACACTGTTTCAATTTACTATAATATTCTATGTGAAGCTGCATTGAAACAATCTACATTGTAAAAGTGCTACAGAAATAAGGGTGAATTGAATTGAAGAGAAGTTTAATTTGATTGGAGAATGAAAAAGATGCAACTGATAGTGCGCTTTAACACCCAGAGTTGAAATTTTGTAAAATGCAAGACACAGTAACCGGTTAAAATACATTATGTGCAATGCGTGCAAAACACTTGCAGCCATTAGTAAAACGTTCAAAAAAAGCTGCCTCTCAATGGAAAAATTATGTTTGATGTGATCAAGGTCATACAGTATATAAGCAGCAGGAATGAGCACTATGGCCATTCATTCTACACTCTCTCATTCTCATTCTAGTTAAGGTAGTTTCAGTGTTAATTACATAGAAAGCAGGGGAAACACAAACGATTATGTTTCTATGAAATCCTATTGTGTTTTCAATAGGTTGATCTTTTTCCATTGCTTCATCAAGGACACTATCATCAGCTAACATGAGTGGATTAATAAAGCCAAATACCACAGCTTCATTATGGCTCTGAATGGACCAGCTCCGCTTCAGTCCATCATTCACCTTCAAACATAATCATTGCTTGTTTGATATAAATAGCCGAGCCACATTATATGTTAATGCGACAGCAGAGAGAAAAAAAAGGATGTTGACTATCCTGTTAAACCCAAAGCTGTTATTATGTTTACAGTAGAGTTTTTAATTAAGACCCAGACCTGGTTTTATAATGCTATTGGAAATGAGAGTGGCTACTTAATGGGAGCCACGGCTTGTGTCTGTATTACTGGCTGGAAAATAATGGATTGAAATTTGTCCATGCATGTCTACTGTGTTTCAAATGATATTGAGCTGCATTTCCGGTGTGGGAAATAAATAATAATAATAATAATAATAATAATAATAATAATAATAATAATAATAATAATAATAATAATAACAACAAAATAATAATAATAATAATAATAATAATAAATAAATAAAAATAAATAAAAATAAATAAATAAATAAATAAATAAATAAATAAATAAATAAATAAAAATTAATAAATAATAATAATAATAATAATAATAATAAATATCTTCTAATAGTACAGCCATGATACAAAAAACTTTGACTAACTTTTTTTTTATCTGTCATGTTTGGCATACTAAAAGCTGTGAGAATTCAAAATGTATGTCTATTTTCCTCTTCATTAAGTCTATAAACTGAAATATATATATGTTTTTTGTTTCTTTAATGATGTCAGTTTGACGACTTGAGTGAAAATAAACTTAGCCACTCCCTTTTAATCCATTAGTTTGATGTGAGTGAAAGATGAAAGGAGAAATGCAAACATAAGAACATCCACCCCCTACTCAATATTCCATTTGAGTTGAAAATACGTCATCATACTAAAATAAATGTCCGCAGCAACTTTAACGTGACATTGTTATCGAGCCTAATCTCACAAGGAAAAGTAACTGTTTTATGTTTTGTCACTTTAGTGGCGAATTCCTACGAGTTCAGTTGTAGGAAAACTGTCATTGGTAAATGAGCAAATCATACTAAATTGTACAAATGAGAACACGGGGAGAACATGGAAACTCCACACAGAAATGCCAACTGACCCAGCCAAGGCTCAAACCAGCAACCTTCTTGCTGTTAGGCGACATCGCTACCCACAGCGCCACTGAGCTGCTTTGACATCCACACACACACAAAAGAAATTGTATACAGTGTGTGTTTACAACTCACACTGAATAAATTGATTATGGATATTAATAATTTGACGAAATTATTAAACACTCTATTAATTATAGACATTGTCTTATTCAGTTTAAAATAATTCATAGGGCACATTATTAAAAAAAAATTCCAATAGAATCTTCCAAAATATTTCACCTGTTTGCGGAAAATAAAATCCATCAGATGCAGATCGATCTCACAGTTTAATTTTTTGCTCTAAGATACAGAATTATTGGAATGGAATTTTTTCAAGTGCAATTCCAGTTGCAATTACAACCCGATCCAATGCTTTTCATTCTGGAATTCTCTAAACAAACGTTTTTGTTGTTAAATACACAACATAAATTGCTCTTATACTGTTTAATAACTGACAGGAAACTACTACTACTGTTTTGGAAATAAAGGAATCCCCTACATGTAAACTCTGGCCTTGCTTCTATTTTACACTTGTAGTAAATTAGATACAAATTGAAAAGAAAAATTGAACAATTTGACAAAATTTGGAATAATTTTATCTGCTACCTTAAAACCTATTATAATAACCATCACCTCTGTAATGTTTTAATATGCTTTGTCATCATACTCTGTTGTTTAAACAGGTCTTTGTAACAAGTTTGCTTGTTATAAGGGTGTTTTGTTTTATTTATTATTATTATGATTTTCATATTGTTTTTCCTTTTTATTGTTTTTCCTATTTATTTATTTATTTAATTGTTTGTTTGTTTGTTTGTTTGTTTGTTTGTTTGTTTGTTTGTTTGTTTGTTTGTTCTTATTTTCTTTGCCTATGTTATATGTGGACAAAATATGTAAACAGAGATTTTTATTTATTTTTTTCTGAATCTGTGTCTTCAATAAAACATATTTGACAAAAGAAATAAATAAATAAAAAATAAAACTAAGATTTTGGACTGTAATATCGAATCCTACATACTGCCTTTTTAAAGGGTTAAAAGACTTCACTGATCATACAATTTAATGAAAGTTACTGCCATAATTCACAGGGAAAAAAATGATAAATGAATCTCTTCTGCTGTGCAAGAAGTAAAAAGATGATTGTAATTTAGAGCAGATGAACAGTACAGTAGTGTTGAGCAGACGTCAATGACATTTGTGTGTGTTAGTGGTGGTGCTAGAGATGCCGTCTAGACATGATGTAATTAAATCTGCCGTTTCTGAACTGCTGGGAAATATGAATCCCTAAATAAGCACCCACATCTGTAGGCAAAACAAAATTGATCTGTTAGAGAAACATCCCAGATTATTACATTATGATTGAGTGCCACAATGCCACATGTCTCAGCGTTCAAACAGCACAATGAAGACAACAAGACAAGGAAGAACAATTAACTGGAAATCAGCAGCACAAATAACTTGCCTATATGTTTTCATTTAGCTGTTAAAGGCTGGTCAATATTTCAAGTGCTGGTCGATTTAGAAATTTTGCTGCAATTACTTGATTCCTTTAGAGTAATTGAATGAAAACAGCCAATATACACAATTAAGTGTTTAATTGATTGCATTTAATCAATTGGCGTCTGATGATTTTAATTCACTGTGTATGAAATGTCCCATGGTGTCTGCATCCAATTAACTTGACTAAAGTGAATTTAATAAGCATGTTAAAGCCTCGTGTTACTATTATATCGTTAAAAATGTATAAACTACACTTTTTAGGACTAGCAAAATTAATCAAATCTGCATATAATGAACATTTCTACTCAATGTGTATTCCCCCCACCCTCGAAGCTGTTTCATTGATTAGAAATTGTTCATTGTGAGAGCAATCAATATAAAATCAGCTCAAAACACTATAATTTGATAGTCAAATGAGGCAGAAATAATGCGCCACTGATTAAACTATGAAATATAAGACCAGCTATAATCATGGGTACTTCATTTTCACTCAGATCCACACACTTCACCTTTCAGACTTGATTAGCCATTAGCTTAAAGCTACGGTTTTACAGCAGAAACAACACTACTTTTAACATCCCGAGGTGCATTTCATCTTCATTACGGGGCATAATTAACTGACTAATTACCCCGGGCCAAATAATAATTGACTCTTCTTGATAAAGAAAATAGCAAAAGTGGAGAAAAGACATTTAAAAGGGAAGTTTAAAGAAGCCACATGCTTCTCAATCAAAATGTAAAGATTGAAAATAGAGAACAATTGATGAACACTTATTCTTTTAGGAAAAAGTCATTTGCATACACCCAAACTGATGTTTGTTTAAACTACTTATTTAAAACGAGCTGCAATAACACAGTTCTTAGGTTTTAAGTTTTGGTAGCATAATAGTTTTATGTTCAATCCACTTAAATCTGTAAAACTTAATATGTTAACATAATTTATTTATGTCGTCCCAACCCAAATAGATTAAGTTAACTTTTTTAAATATATATATTTTTACAAATTAAAGTGGATTAAACTAAATCAAAGCCCTTGTCAGATCACATGATGTTCTTGACATCGGGTGTCGGGGAGAGTCATAAACTACAAATGACTGTCGTGACACAGGATTCAATTGTTTCTTCTCAGGTAATGTGGCATAGTTCACGACAACAGACATTTTCTTTTTTTCCATTCTTCATAACGAGTTTAGTCACCTGGATGAAATTGAGCAATAGGAGCACATCATTTCTCAGTTATCTCAGCAGGTGCTGAATTTAATCTGCGGTCAGGTAATCAAAAATAGACTGCATATTTACTTGGTGGTCTTGGGTGGATGAGATCAATTATTGGTTATGCAAACTTTAACTACTTTCTCTATAATATTAAGGGTGTTAAGCAATTGTATTTGACAAAAAATGCAGACATCCCCATTCTCACAAGGAGTTACTGAGTTCTCTCAGCCTTCCGACTGAGTTAATTCTTTCAAGGTATTTTGGAGACACGTTCAGTGCCACTAATACATTCAAATTACTTGATTAAACAAATTAAATTGACTAACTGGCAATAGATGATTTTTTCATTAAAAATGAAAACAGTTTAATATAGGTTTCTCTGAAAGTAAATATTTTACTTAATTTTATTTAGGCAAGGTTTTGTTTTATTTAACAAACCAGTTTGTGCTTTGGCACTGAAGCATATAGTGGACTAGTTTTGAAGCACGTCACCTCAGATGTTATTTGTTATCCTTGTTTATCAAGTAGATAAAGCACCAGCAAAAAATACATTAAAATGAAGATACAAATTATACCAAACAAAAATCATTTAAAAAAAAAAAAAAATTTAAGAAAAATATACGTCATGTACAACGGCGGAGAAGAGTTGACCACGGCGACCACGACCGGGTTCGAGTCTGGGAAAGATTCCAGAAATCAGATAAGACAAAAACAGAGTCCAAAAAATAAAATGAACAAGTGAATAACAGGGTGAGAATGTGGTAAAATTCGAAAGTGGTAAAAATCAGATGAGGGCTTTTTTCTTTTTCTAAACCGTCGGGTAGGTTTAAGAAAGTGGGCGGGCGGGTCAATCTGTAAAATTGGTTGGGTTTAGGGGAGGAGGAGGGTGGGTCAGTTGATTGGCCAGTCGCCCCGTCAATCATTCAGTCTGTCAACAGCAGCCTCTGGTGGGTTTACGCGAGAACAGCGTGGGCGTGAACGGCACTCGTGAGAGACATTTGAGATACGAAAAAGCGCACACAGTGGCCTCTTGCGAAAACAAACAAAAACTGCAAAAAATACGTACCTCCCGGGACGTATTTGGCGGTCTCCAGAAACGTCCACGGGGCATTTTCAAAATGAGCTTGGGTTGGTTGTATCACAAACCTCATTTTTTACATAATTATTTTGTCTTGAGCATCTGATTTTTTTTTTTTTTTTGTATCACTCATGGCAAGTTTAGGCAAGGGAGTGTTTAATAAGCAACCCTGGAACGAAAAATATTCATTTAGATTTAAAAAAAAAAAAATATATATATATATATATATATATATATATATATATATATATATATATATATATATATATATATATATATATATATATATATATATATATATATATATTTTTTTTTTTTTTTTTTTTTTTTTTAATGTCTTAGACATTATGGGATGACTGATCATGAGCGAACGTGTAGTCTCGTATATTTGCTACCCCCCCAAAAAAAAAGATTTTACCAAGACAAAACTGTTTTTTTACCAAGACTTTTGTAACCAACAAAAGAAATGGTGTGATCTGACCAAGACTTAAGTTGTCCCAAAAAAAAAAAAGAATTGTGTTGATGCTAATTTTAATTAGTAGTTTGAACAAGCAGAAAACAAATTATATTTTATTAACTGTACTTTTAACAAGATGTGGATTTCATCATCATTACAGGACATACTTAACAAACAAACATCCACAAGTAAATATAAAGACGATTTTTAATAAAGAGGTTTAAAAATGTGACAAAGAAAGATGGATTTAACCCCACAAACCTCAAGCTCCAAAATTAGATTGAAGCTTAGCATGCTACATTAGCTTGACCGATACTTTTAACCACCTCAGGCACACATCATCTTCATTATGGGACATAATTAACACTAATGATCACAAGCAAATAATAACTGACTCTTTTTGATAAAGACAAGCGTAAACAATAGCCAATAGTGTTTTATTTATCACAGCTTTGCCATGGCATTACTGCAGTAAAAGTGATGGAGCTCAAGTGGATCAAATGAAAAGTAAATCAGATTGAAAGGGGCGGGCTTGTCAGATACTAGTGAGCATTTGATTGGTTATGATGTGATGAGAAACTGTAGTATGCTACAAGCTGTACTTTACATGTTTATATCTTTTAAATGGGATTTGTGTCACTATTTTGGTGCTTACAGATATCTTAACAGCTAGCAATACTGATGCTAACATCTAAAAAGCTTTATTTTTATTTCATGAGACCTTTAAAGAAGGAGTACAAAGATAGATAACGTGGACTGTCAAAGCAAACGTCCAAGCCTCAAGCCATAAATACAAGCTTCTTGTCAAGCCTTTGATTAAAACACAAGCAATTTATGACTCTCTTTTCACCCACTTCATAATTCATTAGCCCTCAAACAGAGAAAAAAAAACTCCAGAAGAAAATAGAAACACAGCTTAATCAATATTAATGACACGACAGCGGTTTTCCTTTGAACGCTACTATATCTCCAAGTGAAAACTGTAGTCAGTGAATCTTTAAAATGTATTGATCTCATAAAAACCTGAGAGGTTAGTAAATACTACCAGAGGATGAATTAGCCAACAGCAAAACCCAGCCAAGATGAAGACCTGTGAAATCCTTCCAGTGTGGCTTAGCGGTCATAAATGAGCAGGGGGTTGAAGCTCGACACACACACACACATAAACATAATCACCTTGAAAAATGCTTTCGTAAAAGACACATCATGAAGACTGAGATGGAAGAAATGGATGCCGTAAATCTCACCTTGCGCTTGTTGTTGGGGCTGACGTACAGATAGCTGAGGATGGTCTTTACGCCCACCTTTTCATTGAGCTTCTCGTAAGTGGTCCCGTAATCGGTTGACCTGAAATGTAATCAGAGGCCTTGATGAGAACCTGGGGAATCGGCTGCTGTAATTAAAGACCCGCTGTGCACTTTAAAACAAGGCTGAAGCGAGGCTGAAACTCTAGCTTATTCGCGGAAGCAAAACACTTCTTAAGTGCCTAATTTGATTTAGGGAAGGTAATTACAGGTTTGAGAAATGTTGCAGGCATTTGGTGTACAGTAGGTATGCAGTGTGTTTGCTGTTGCTTTGTACAGTGTGGTCGGCTATTCACTTTTGAGCAAGCTAAAAGGTTCACTGTCAACTTCATTGTAGAATTGACTTTTAGAACGAGAACATTTGTACAATCATTGGTAACACTTTATTTTGATGGTCCATTTGAGTATTAATAGACTGTCTGCGTATTATCGGTTGATACTGCTGCTCAACAGACATTTAATTGACTATAAGAAACTTTGCAAGTACAACTTACACAAACGCTAACCCCAACCTAACAGTCTATTTATAATCTACTGAGAATTAGTTGGCATGTAGATGTAATGTAACTTAAATTCAACAAACAGACCCTCAAAAAAAAGGGTGACCCAATCATTTTGAACGTCACCTATGGAGAATTTCTGATACCAAATGGACTGATTGAACGACCGCATTTCATCTGTGATATTTAGCTGAGAATTCCCTCTATTTATAAATGGATACAGATTGTGGTAGAGGAAATAAATATCATTTAAAAATATCTGTCATAGATGACCATAGCTTTTGAGGTGTTTTACATTTATTTACACTTTTCATTTATGATAATTCAGTACAATGAGGGTTTGATCTCTGCTTAGACAATATATAATGCTAAAAAATAGACAGCGCTAATTATTAAATACACCTCATTTTAAAAATTAATATTTTTATCCATTTCTTAGTGAAATATATTTTGGTGTATTTAACCTTCCTGTCGTGTTCGGGTAAAATCTGACCGATTTGCAACTTAATCATAAATATTGTGTTTTACATCTGATTGCCTCAAGGCCTTATGATATCCTCCACACTGTGCACATGAACATATACAAGTGATGATCCCCTTTTTCATTGATTTTTTTTTTTTTTTTCAAAGGTTTTAATGAACCTTGTTACACCTGTGGTGTTCCCGGTCAAAAGTGACCTCCATAGGAAAAAAAAAAAAATGGATATCCAGACTATATTCATCAACTGACAGGAAACATCCCTATATACTGAGCAAGAGCCAGTTGTGCATAATTCATTTGTGATGATTTAGTCAAAAAGGTTCAAACATGGTAAAAATTTGGTAAAAAATATTTAAATATAATAAGAATTCATAAAGATTGTATTATTTAAAGTGCATCATTTAATAATTAATACAATTTAAAAACAAATTTGATTTTTTTTTTTGGTTTCCGACAGTAATATGTCATGATGTCATTAGTTTGTACGTTTGGGTCAGATTGTAGGTATGGGTATTGGAAGCAACACCCATTTGTGACCGAGCTATATCGAGTCTATTTTACCCTATTTTTGTTTTGCATTTCTTCAGTAAACCTTTTTTAAAAAAGGATTTGGTCTTACTTGCATTTTTTTTCAAATACTGGTTGTTGGACTAGCTGCAAAAAGGTGGTAGATAAGGATGTGGATGAAAGATGTGCCACTACATACTGTATACTTCTTCAACTCACTCACTAACTATTTGTATTATCACTGCAGCTATTTTATGTCTAACTCTATCAGTTTATGTTAACACTACTTTAAGACATTGTTCACAGCTAAATGATGTTGAATAAAAAAATGTTTTATGTGTTTAATAAAGAGCTCAAGTTAAAACCGACTGGTCAATTTTGACCGGGGACACTAAAGTAAGGGGCAGGGGTCCGTTCTTCGTACGTGGATTACTCAGTTAGCTGGATTTGGATATTGACGATTTGACACGATCCAGGATCGTTTCGTTCTTCAAAGCTGATACGACAGTTGAAAATAGTAAATATTTTTTAACTATATATATATATATATATATATATATATATATATATATATATATATATATATATATATAAACTTATAGTTATTAATAAAACAAATAAAGTTATATTTATTATTAAAACCTATGCAATCTGCACCCTCGAAATTAAAGTACAAAGACTGCCACCTGGTGGTGCAAAGAAAAAACTTATTGATATGAACTTTTTAAAATCGTTTTAGTACAATTTGTGTATTATAATAGAAATGCAGAATACGTAACTTTTAAAAAAAAGCAATAATACATTTATGCATAAACATGTTTTGACAGTTAATATGCCAGTGATTATGCTTCACAAAAGTTGCAGATGCCTTTACCAACATCAAAATGCTCTTGTAAACATCCAGTTATTCCATACAGCGATTTAAAAAAACGGCTACTATAATAAAGAAAATCTTTTCTAAATGTAGAACTAAATACACTGATATGCATTGAAATACATGATGAATACTCTTGACACATGAAAGCGTAAAGCCTGCAGTTCACAACAAATGTGGAGAGTTATAGCGTTTCATATTCATCAAACCGTTTACTGCTAATTTGATGTCATTTTGCTCACATGGATAATTGAATATTAATCAGATGATGTCATTACGCTGCTGTGCCGTCAGCCAATCGTTGCATTGCTGATCATGATTTCGAGGATCGATAGATCTGTCCTTCTCCACACACGCAGCGATCTCAGACTAGTTTATCCAGACATTCTAATCTGATTCGCGAACTTGTTTGAAGAACCAAATCAGCGAGAGATCAGTTATCAAGATTAAAAGATCCAGGATCTGCCAAATCATCATAGATCATTTAAGCGAGGTACAAAGAATGGACCCCAGGAGGTGAACACAACAGGAGGGTTAAACAAAACAGATCTAAAACAAAATATTGCAAATAAATAAATAAACAAATAAATACAATCTACAAAATTTCAACATATTTTTTTTTTTGACATTTTTTTTGCTTCTCTTGATTTTTCCTCGTTTTTAAATTTGTTTTTAAATATTTTTCTATAACATATATATTTGGCTGTACTTGTTTTTGGACCATTATCGTTGGTTATTTTGTTAGAAGAGCTCCAGATTTGGCTTCAGTACTGACTAATCTAATGTATATGCACTATATATATATATATATATATATATATATATATATATATATATATATATATATATATATATATATATATATATATATATAACCTCCTATTACAAATAGGAATTTAAAAGACAGATTTGTGAAGGGTGTACTCGGGGCTTAATTGTACTTAAGGGCTTAAGGCTGTACTCACGCCTCTGAAATCTGATCCGGCATCTCATTTTACCAATCGCCCTCCTCCCCCGTCCGCTGTTTACCTTTACTTTCTTCCGCAACTCCCCAACCTTCTTCACTTGTACACAACCCCAAAACAACCCCGCTGCTCTTAACTTTCGTCCGCGACACCCCCAGCCATCCAACACCAACCCACCCCCTTGCACTCCACTCCCACCCCCTCTTGCTCTTTCATGTGCGATACCTCTACATCCATGGGTAACATGCCAGATCCGTCACCCCGATCAGTTCCTGGACTTCGCAACACACAAATTAAGCACTGGGTGTACTTATATATGCTGAGCACTGTCTATATCTAAAATATAAATATATAAAATAAACTAAAAATATTCAATCAATACAATCAAACAAAACTGGACTCAAATGAATGTGTAGAACCATCTAAAGCATTATCAGAAGAAAAGGACAGCAAAAGGTCTAAATGTTTTGGACCATGTGATATTTCAGTTTTTCTTTTTTAATAAATCTGCAAAAGTGTCAACAGTTCTGTGTTTTTCAGTCAATATGAGATGCTGTGTGTACATTAACAAGGTTATCAATGTACCTAAATGATTAAAGGATTTTAGAAAATGGCTGCAATATGTAAACACACACACACACACACACACATTCACACACACACACACGCACGCACGCACGCACGCACGCACGCACGTACACACACACACACACACACACACAGAAAAACTAGCAACAAAAGAAAAACTAGCACACTAGCCAAACTAACGAGTTTTGACCTTGGCTGCTACTTTTATCTTTATTCTATTGTAACAGTACGGTGCATGCAGGTCTGTTATTAATCCAATGACAAAAAAGCAAACAAAACATTAGCCTTCTTTGTGGGGTGGGGGGTATAGAAAATTGAAAGCTGCAAACGAAAAGTTGATTAGCAAAGTCTCATTAACATTAAAGCTTCAGATTGAGCGATGACAGATTCTCAAGATGAACTCGCAGCATGTCTTTTCCTCTGACTGATGGTCTCTTTTCTTTAATTTCCCTCTATACTGTACATTTAATTAAAAGCTGACATTTTTGTGTGAATGCCAATGAGCATGGGGATGATGGGGTGACAGGGTGTCTACAGAAATAACTCCTTAACTCAATTAAAATATTTGATGATTTCAAAAGTTCTTTATCAACAATATTGGAGAAGATGTGCTCAAAGTTAATGAATCTATTTTTTATGTTTGGTTCGGATAGGATTTTTTTTTTCAAAGTAAAATATTAATAAAATTACTTTTTTTTGTTCTTCATTATAAAACTAATCTAATACAGTCTCATGGCAATTAATGACCTTATCACTTTTTATGCTATGTTATAGCTAGTTCAGATACATTCATTTTAATTTTTTTTTGTTTGTTTGTTTTTTCAACTTTTATTGACATTCTTAGTCATTTGGAATGCTATATTGTTTGTAATGTAAATTATAGTACACAAAATTAGCCAATGAGCTACCAGTATTTATTTTATGTTACTATATACTGTACATCATCATGCACTTTAAAAAACTTAAAAAGGTGTAAATGTAAAAATTTTATCTAAAACAACCACACTGTAAATAAAACCTGCTGCTGAGCTTTTTTTTTTAGTTGACTCAACCTAAAAGTGGAGTGAAAAAAAAGAAAAGCTGTGCAACATTAAGTTGAGTCAACTTTTTTGCATGGACTACAAAACATGATCTGTAAAAAGTTGACTCAACTTAAAATTTTAAAACAACTTTCAAAACATTTTCAACTCAATTACTGCACTTGACTTAATTTAAGTTGAATCAACTTAAAAATGTCCTGATGTTTGTTGCTTTAAAAATTGAATTTGAGTCAACATTTTTTTATATTTTAACTGATATTTTTAGTCAAGAGGTTTACTTGTTAAATTACTTCTATAACAATAATAATAATGATAATAATAATAATAATATTAATAATAATAATAATAATAATGATAATGATGATAATAATTATAATAATAATAATACTAATAATAATATTTATTATTATTATTATTATTATTATTATTATTATTGTTGTTGTTGTTGTTGTTGTTGTTGTTGTTATTATGATTAGTATTTATAGTTCAATAATTTCATTAATTAATAATTGATAGCAATAATAATTATATTATTATTATTATTATTATTATTATTATTATTATTATTATTATTATTATTAATAATAATAATATTATTATCATCATTATCCATTATTAATCAATAAAACTATTGATTAATAATAATAATAATAATAATAATAATAATAATAATAATAATAATAATAATAATAATAATTATTATTATTATTATTATTATTATTATTATTATTATTATCATTATTATCATTATCATTATTATTATTATTATTATTATTATTATTATTATTATTATTATTATTTTCAAAAATCTAGTAATAACTAACAATATTATTAATCAATCAATTCATTTTCATCTTAGTCCCTTTATTAATCCATGGTCGGATGAACGGAATGAACCACCAACTTATCCAGCACATGTTTTACGCAGCGAATGCCCTTCCAGCTGCAACCCATCTCTGGGAAACATCCATGCACACTCATTCACATTCATACACTACGGACAATTTAGCCTACCCAATTCACCTGTACCGCATGTATTTGGACTGTGGGGGAAACCGGAGCACCCGGAAAAAACCCACACGAAGGCAGGGAGAACATGCAAACTCCACACAGAAACACCAACTGACCCAGTCGAGGTTTGAACCAGTGACCTTCTTGCTGTGAGGCAACATATAATTATTATTATATTTTTTTTTATTAATATTATTTCTATTATTCTACTATCTGTGTCCATATAAAAATTCAAAGTTTGAAGTTAACAGTAAGATTTGTGTTGTAGTAACTCATACAAAAATCAATCTTGTTAAATGTACTAAATTAAATATAAATAAATGTCAGGATAATCTGACAGTGTTCATCTGACAGAGAAAAGTCATACACACCAAGAATGGCTTGATGTTGAGTAAATTATTGGGTAATGTTTAAATTCTGGGTGAACTATTTTTTTAAATAACAACTGCCAATCTCTCATTATTCATGGATGCTTACTGTGTATTTACTCTCTCCATACAACAAAAGCAAGCAACACACTTTACAACAATGTTTTAAGTAGTTTACTAACGTGAACTAAAAACGAAAGATACTTGTACATCATCT
Source organism: Danio rerio (assembly GCF_052040795.2). Lineage (NCBI taxonomy): Eukaryota > Metazoa > Chordata > Actinopteri > Cypriniformes > Danionidae > Danio > Danio rerio. Next base: position 51,215,772 of record NC_141021.1, read on the forward strand.
ATTAGTTCAACATTTACTAATGTTTTATTTAAATCATAAGTCATGCTTCTTAACATTAGTGCAAGAGAGTTAACATGAACTATGAACAACTATTTTCATTAACTAAAGTTAACAGAGATGAATAAATACTGTAAGACATGTATTGTTCATTGTTTGCTCATGTTAGTTACTAATATGAACTAATACAACCTTTTTGTAAAGTGTTTACACCGCATTTTGTTACTCCCACTTCTTCTCATTGGCTCACAAACAGACCAATCCAAAGGTGCAAGAACGGGACGAGAATAAAAGTCTCAGTCAAGGTCAAAACAACGTCCTCATCAAGTTCAAAAACAAGATTTGTAAATCCCGAAAAAGCGAAGACATCTGGTCAGGACCGCATTTGTCCTACAAATAAGTCTTCGCAAATGACCGCTGAAACAAAGGGAGCGTTTAACGGTTGACTAATGAGCTCCAAATGCAGCACAGGTGTGTGGAAACTATCGAGATAAACACAGTATCCCGGTGAGGATGCCCTCTGTTGACTGCTAAGGGAACAACAGAGCAAATGAGCAAACAAACAAACACAGCCGTTTCAGAGGATGCTGCTTTGTTGTTCTGCTGCGGGATGTAGCAGCTACTTACTAAATATATGTCATTTTCCAGACTCCACAGAGATAAAATTAAAGTTCTCAGTGCTGTAAATAAACAGAGGCAGTCATTTAGCTCTTTATTTAAGTGACTTGTAGCACATTTTAAAGTTATTCTGCGAGCTTCAGTGCACCGGTTTAAGGCAACACACACAAAAAAAGTCATAGGTGATATTTTTAGAAGCTTGCTATAATAAGAAAGTTCATTATGATGCTGAAATCCATTGTAAATATCTAAAGATTGGAATATATTGTGTATAAATTCAGTTAATCGACGACTTTGAGTGTTATTAGTAACAAACATTTTAAGTTATCAAATCGATGAGTTCAGTTAACGGAATGAACTGTCTAAACCAGTATGTACAGTAGCTACTCAAATGGTTTGATATTGCTTCAAGCATTGAGTTAATTTAACACAACATATTTACATTTTTACTATATATATTTCATTTATGAGTTTCCATTACTATTTTCCATTGTCAAAGTAACTTAAAAAAAAAAAAGTAAGTTAAACTAACTTAAATTAGTGATGTACACGGTTAGGTTTTACAGTGTTCAGAGTTATTAGCCCCCCTTTTAAATTATTTTTTCTCTTTTAAATATTTCCCAAATGATGTTTAACAGAGCAAGGACATTTTCACAGTATGTCTGATAACATTTTTTCTTCTGGAAAAAGTCTTATTTGTTTTATTTCAGCAAGAATAAAAGCAGTTTTTAATTTCTTAAACACCATTTCAAGGACAACATTTTTAACCCCTTTAAGTTATATATTTTTGTCGATAGTCTACAGAACAAACCATTGTTATACCAAAACTTGCCTAATTACACTAACCTGCCTAGTTAACCTAATTAACCTAGTTAAGCCTTTAAATGTCACTTTAAGCTGTATAGAAGTGTCTTGATAAATAGTCAAATATCATTTACTGTCATCATGGCAAAGATAAAATAAATCAGTTATTAGAAATGAGTTATTAAAACTAATATGTTTAGAAATGTGCTGAAAAAATCTCTTCATTAAACAGAAATTGGGGAAAATAATAAACAGGGGGCTAATAATTCTAGTTATTAGTCTAGTATCTAGTTATAGTTCTAATAACTGTATACTGTATGTATATTTTTCATATTTATATATAATTTTTTTAATCTCAAAACTGTTTGCAAACTTCTGAGAATTGCCACTCCAAAATCAGTCATTTTTATCGCAAACAATCTTTAAAAATATTGTGAAAAACTAGGGGGTCTGTACAGTACATCCTGGCTGTTGTTAGTATTTCCAGAATTTTGAACTGATAAAAAGATTCATTTTCTAATATGCTTAAAAACAGAAACAAGAATTTTAAATCTTTATCAAACCTTTACATTTTTGTGCTGGAATCATATTCAAATGAGTGCATAACTAAACAAAAAATGGCTTCATTTGCATATTTAAATAACATTACAGAAAACTCTGGAAGAATTTTTTTTATCCTATTCGCATGAAGTCGTGCCTTAAAGATAATAAAGAGCAACATAGTTAAACCAAAGTGCTAAACTCCATTTTAAAAAAGCATTAAATTCTTGTGACTAGTCAATCAAAAGTTGTTTTTTAGGACTGTCATTCACAAACTGAGGAATGAATAATGTGACAGCCTTCAGAAATCCTAAAACATCAAACTACTTCATCACAGACCAGAAAGACGACACTGAAAGCTTTTACTGAAATGTAACGCACTTTTCGTTTTATACACTTGTACATAAACATGAAGAGGAGAGAGAGAGAGAGAGAGAGAGAGAGAGAGAGAGAGAGAGAGAGAGAGAGAGAGATCCAGCAACGGGTTGTTTACATTTCTTTGTAAATGTTGAATATTGACAGCATTTGAAAACAGGCCGTGGTGAAGCTGTGGCGAGTTTTATCAAATATTCATACGTTCATCTGTGTGCTAATGTGAAACTTGTGTTCAGTTGAGGTCTGACATTTTTTTAAACATGTTTTTTCGGGGTAGAACTGCCATTTCGAATCTATTTTAGAGGAGCAAAGTCTCGCCAACTCTCGCACAGATGATGCAAAGACACGAACATCAGAGAATCAAGATATCCGCTACCACTTTAAAATTGTGTGATCAAACGCTAAACCAGGACAGGGGGCAAAAAAAAAAAAAAGATGTTCGAATGTTAAGAGTTTTACAAACCTCATTTGACTTGCACTCTGATGACAAGAATAAAAAAAAAAGGGGGAGAAATTTGGAACTTCATTTTTTTTTAAATATGTAATAAGTTTGAACATTGTTTTTTTATGGCTGCTTTCTGTTATAAACTCTTTTTGGAAACGCAAGAGTGATTTTAACATTTGACTTTGGACCATTAAGAGGTTCTCTGAGATTTTTAATTATTGCATTAAAAGCATGCCACTTCAAATGTTCACATTAAAGAGGATTTGCTCTACTTTATTGTGGCACCAATAAGGATTAAATAAGGCACAGTGTTGAGCCCATCAAGGATTTGTTGATTGGAGTTTTATTACTGAGCTTTGTTGCATTACTTCACTTTAAAACACACATTAGCACATGTGCGATTAAAGCTCGCATTACGATTCTCCAGCGTAGTTTAATTAAGCTTTAACAATGTTACTTTTTTATTTTCATTTGAGTGACTATGAAGTTACTATGGAAGGATGGATGGATGGATAGTAGGAGGGATGGATAGATGGAAGGGAGGATGGATGGATGGAGGGATGGATGAATGGATAGACAGATTGATGGATGAATGGATGGATGGATAGATGGAAGGATGGATGGATGGATAGATGGATAGATCGATAGACGGACAAACTGACGGATGGATGGATGGGTGGATGGATGGGACGATAGATGGATGGATGGATGGATGGATGGATGGATGGATGGATGGATGGATGAGAAGATGCATGGATGGATGGACAGACAGACGGATGGATGGATGGTTGGATGGATGGATGGGAGGATAGATAATTGGATAGATGGACAGACAGACGTATGAATGGATAGATGGGTGGATGGATGGGAAGATGGATGGATGGACGGGTGGATGGATGGATGGATAGATGGGAGGATGGATGAATGGATGGACAGATGGATGGACGGATGGATGGATGGAAGGATAGATGGATGGATGGATAAGAGAATGGATAGATGGATGGATGGATGGATGGATGGATGGATGGATGGATGGACAGACGAACAGACAGACGGATGGGTGGATGGATGTATGGATGGATGGATGACAGGATGAGAGGATGGATGGATGGATAGACAAACAGATGGATAGATGGGTTGGTGGATGGATGGATGGATGGATGGATGGATGGGAAGATAGACGATGGATGGACGGATTGATGGTAGGATGGATAGACGGATTGAAGGATGGATGGATGGATGTATGGATGGATGGATGGGAGGATAACAGGATGGATGGATGGACAGAGGGATGCATGGGTGGATGGATGGGAAGTTGGATGGATGGACGGGCAGATGGGAGGGAGTATAGATGTATGGATGTATGGATGGATGGATGTATGAATGTATGGATGGATGTATGGATGTATGGTGGATGGATGGATGGACGGACAGACGGATGGATGGATGAATGGATGGAAGAATTCACAGGTAAAATCAAAGAATGAGCAAAATAAAGATAGACAAGTAATTTAAAAGAACCATAAAATAAAAGAATGATGAATAAAACAACATAAAATGAAGGAATGATAAAACATGAATTATAGATAAAAAGACAAGTAAAGTGAAAGAATACTAGAACAAAGAATAGAAATTTTTCTTAGGTAGATATTTTTCTTTCTTTTTTCACAGTTTACATGTGTTATATAGTGCTAATTCATCTATTCATTCATTCAATCATTCATTGCAATAGATATTGACTATGTACTCTATATACCATCAGCAGAATAGTAGAAAATCTCATTTTACCCTTCTTTTACTGTTTAGAGTGGGCAAAACTGTTTGTTCTTCCAAATACTGGATTAGTGATCTAGATGACCTTAAGCTTAATTAATATGCACATTTAACTAAATGCACACAGGTACTGATAAGAGGCTCTGTATCAAATAATGATATTGCATTAGTTTAAAGTATTTTTTTATTTATTTAGTTTAATGTGAAGGTGGGGGAGATGAGAGGAGGTTTACGGCCTTCAAATGTCTAGAAGTGGTCCTGGATAAACGGGCATGCAGGGAACAACTGGATGTTTCAAGTGGAGATGAGTATTTATTGCCGAGGGCATCGTACAGTGCTTAACTCGACCATTAGAAGCTCAGAGTATTCAATGATGAACATTATGATTATGATTTCACAACACGACCACTTCACTGAGACCTTCAACTCTTCACATGTTGCCTAAAAGCCTAAAACAGAATTTAAAGGAGCACAATTAAGCAGCCCAAAAAAAAAAAAAAAAAAAAAAACACACACACACACACACACACACATTTTAACAGAATCATTGATGTAAGTGTCTTTATAAAATGATAAACTCCATTTCTGCATCAAATTCCACCAAAAATTGAGCTTATTGTGATTTTGTTTTGAACCCAGAATTCATTTCAATGTCTTTAGCTGCACTAAAATTGTAATCTACATACATTAACTTAGTTTAACTTCTTTTTTAAGTTGAATTGACTTAATGAAAAGGAGTTAAACTGATTATATTAAGCAGAACTCAAACCGAATGAGTTACACTGTAAAAAAAAAAAAAAAAAAAAAAATATATATATATATATATATATATATATATATATATATATATATATATATATATATATATATATATATATATATATATATATAAATTAAAATATATATAATTAACCAACACAGGCTCATTGTAAAAATATACCCCTGTATACATTTCTGGAGAGTGCAAATTATGTAGCCAGAGCTACGTATGGCTGCATTTCATCTTTAAAATGAATACTAGAGGGCGATATGATACCGCTGACAGCTTCTGTTTCTTTTCGCGGTACCAGCTGACTTTTTACCTCAGCATGGACAGCTTTTCTTCTGTTACCAGTTTGCCCAGTAGCTCACCTTGTATGCCGGAAGACTTGAGATGCAGTGTGGACTTGATCGCAACAACAGGGTTCAAGTCTGGTGAAGAACAGTTCCAGAAAGCAGATAAAACAAAAGTCAATAAAATAAAATAAACAAGTAAATAGCAGGGTGAAAACGTGGTAAGATCTGAAAACGTGGAAAAAAATCAGGCAAGAGCTTATCTTTTTCTGGATTGCTTTTGAAAACACTGTCGATTGGGTTAAGGGAAGGCGGTGATTGGGTCAATCAGTGTTTTTGAAAACACTATCGGTTGAGTTTAGGGAAGGGAATAGGTGGGAGGATCCGTCAGTCAGTCAGTCAGTTGACAGTGGCCTCTGGTAAATTTACGCAAGAACAGCATGTGCAAATGGCACTCGCGAGATACATTTTGAGATCTTGATTTTGCGAAATCAATGCCTCCTTGGATGTATTTTGCGCTCTCCAGGAATGTATACAGAGGAAGTTATTTTATTGTTTTAAATAAAATGTTGCTATTTTTATTTTTCTATTGTATATCTAAATAAATAAAAATAGAAAACTTTAAAAGTATATTTGTTACATTTAAATTGTTATAAAACATACATTTATTTTTTTAAAATATAATTATATTTAAGTTTTATATTTTTTATTTATTTAGATAAAAAATAAAACTGAAAAAAAAACTTCAAATTATATATTTTTCTTTTTTTACTATATATATATATATATATATATATATATATATATATATATATATATATATATATATATATATATATATATATATATATATATATATATCAATTAAAATCTTTTTTGTTGTTACCATTTAAAGCAGTGTTTCTCAACCATGTTCCTGGAGGACCACCAACGCTGCATGCTTTGGATGTCTCCTTCATTTTTCAAACTACTTACCAGTCTTTCAGTCACTGCTAATGCTGATGATCTGAATTAGGTGTACTACGGTACTCTAAAATTGCTTACAGTATTTACAGGAAGTGTCTCTGTACTTTATATCTTCCCATGAAAGTTTAATTATCTGGCACGGAGGGCATTTGACTACATTCATTAAAGCACTCTGAGATTTATGGACACTGGTGAGGGGGAAATAATTGTCTTGAAATATGCAAATATCTAGAGGGAAAACTATGAGACGCACCTGGTCTGTTTAATGGCCTTGGTTATTATACTACCATCAATTAAAAGGATATCTCCTGTGAGTCTCTATACTGCACTTATACTGTACTGTACTGCACTGTATTTATACATTAGACGCTGTACAGTAAAATGCAAACCCACATCAGGCAGAAGAAACTGCAGTTTACAGATTCACAAAGTGCATATTTTACTTTATGTTGTTTATTAATACATGTCTTTATAATCATATTCAAATATAATATAATATAATACAATATGATATAATATAATTTAAAATAATATAATATAATTGAATACAATATAATATAATATAATATAATATAATATAATATAATATAATATAATATAATATAATATAATATAATATAATATAATAAAATATAATATAATTAAATATAATATACTATAATATAACATAATATACCTAAATATAATATAATATAATATAATATAATATAATATAATATAATATAATATAATATAATATAATATAATATAATATAATAATATAATATAATATAAATTAATATAATATAATATAATATAATATAATATAATATAATATAATATAATATAATATAATATAATATATTATAATTCGTATATTATATTATATTATATTATATTATATTATATTATATTATATTATATTATATTATATTATATTATATGATTTGTGGGGACATTATACGACAGTAATGGTTGTAACATAACTGCAACTTTAATTTAACTTGCCATTTGTGTTTTTATACCGTAAATCTGTATCTGCAAACTCATTCTGTATGATTTATAAACCTTTTCAAAAATATATGGACAAGTGGGATGTCCTCATAAGTCACCTTCTCTAGTCACACTCATGTCATCATACAAATTTGCGCCATTATATGTCACAAAAACATTTGCTCCACGTCATTTACACACAAGCCAGTCATCACTGAAGATCACATACGCATACGCATACACACACACACACACACACACACACACACACACACACACACACACACACACACACACACACACACACACACACACACACACACACACACACACACACACACACACATACACACACACCAAAGAGAGATATCATCTCAAAATCCAATTATGATTTGCAGATGATGTAAAATAATTGAGTTGGTAAGAAAAGCAGATTCGGGCATTTGATTAATAAGTCTCTGGTTAGCAGCAGATTATATGCAGGGTCACTAACTTCATTACTGGACTGCTGGGTCAACAGTTAAACAGTGATAGTTTGCATGTTACATTGAGGGTTGCCAGGTTTTCACAATCTAAGTAGCCCAACGGCCAATCAAAACTTGCCCAATGTCCATTCAATGTAAACCCGAATACAAGCCCAGGCCCTAAACATAAAATATGCCATTCCCAAAAAAGAAAAGAAAATATTTGACATCATTAGGGAGGGCGACGCAGTGGCGCAGTAGATAGTGCTGTCGCCTAACAGCAAGAAGGTCGCTGGGTCACTGGTTCAAGCCTCGCCTGGGTCAGTTGGCATTTCTGTGTGGAGTTTGCATGTTCTCTCTGCGTTCGCGTGGGTTTCCCCCAGGTACTTCGGTTTGTCCAAAGACTTGCAGTACAGGTGATTTGTGGATGTGTGGATGTTTCCCAGAGATGGGTTGCGGCCGAAAGGGCATCCGCTGTGTAAAAACGTGCTGGATAAGTTGGCGGTTCATTCCGCTGTGGCGACCCCGGAAAAATTAAGGGACTAAGCTGACAAGAAAATGAATGAATGAATCATTAGGTAGTTTTAACCCATGGAATACTAAAAAAAACAACGGACACACATCAAAAGTAGCCCAAATCTGCAGGAAAACCACAGACTTGGCAACACTGGTGACATCACACTATATTATTAAAAAATATTACTATCGACAAACCATATGTTTTCTTTTTATTTAAGCAAATAAGTTTGTATAATTGTTGTGCAATAAGACATAGTGTTACTAACCAATCAGGAGACACGCCTTGGCTGAGCATCTATCGAATTTCTCCATAGAAAAACAGCCAGAAAGGAGAAATGTACAGATTTGTGCTGAATGTTAGCATCATTAAAACATATGTAACAATCTGTGGAACCTATAACTGTCTGTAAGTTGCTGAACATTGCATAACATCTCTTATATTTCATGTGTTCTGCTGTTGTATAAAGGCAGGCTGTTTGGACACTGTGCTTCCGGTGGAAGCTCCATTTCTTTCAGTCTGCTGAGCATCTCAACCTCAATCTGCTGCTGCTGGACTTTGCCAGATCCGCTGATCCCAGGCCAGATTTAACATTTGTTGGATGACAGAGGACTCGCAGATTGGTGGCAGTTAAGGAAAATGGTTTTGTCAAAAATGGAATTTGAAAATGGAGTCATTGTGATTTATTAATATGGCACTTGGACTGACGGGATTGTGGGTTCCACTGAATTGTAATTTTTTGGGTGAAGTACAGAGTGGAAAAAAATATTGAAGAAGCCTCTTTTGCTAGACAATATTAAGGGGGGATATGCTGAAACATTATTTGCAGTTTAAAATAATACATTTCCATTTTACAGTTAAAATATTTCAAAATAGAATGTTTATTACTGTTGTGATCATCAAATAAAAAACATACTAGTTGAGCATAAACTATATAAAAAATAAAATAAAATAAAATAAACCAAACAAAGGGGAACATTGTAAAATATTTTTGTTTAAAATAATAATTCAACTTGAATAATGTTTATTCATTTAAAAAAAATTATACATTTAAAATGGTAATAATATTTATTACTAATTTATTATATATTGCAAATAGCATTTTACTGTGGTAGTCATTAAATAAAAACAGACTTAAAATAAAATAAAGTAAAATAAAATAAAAATGCAGTTTAAAATAATTTCAATTTAAATATTGTTTATTTATCTAACACAAATTTTTAAATTGTAAAAATAATTTAAAAAAAAAGCTTTTATTACTGTATTGGTCATTAAATGAAAACATATAAAAGCATATTAAAAAATAATAGCAAATAAATTAATAATAATAATAATAATAATAATAATAATAATAATAATAATAAATAAATAAATAAATAAATAAACAAATAAATAAATAAATAAATAAATAAATAAATAAATAAATAAATGAAAAATAACAAACATTTAATATGTTAATATTATTTCAAAAATAATTTTTACTGTACTGGTCATTTAATAAAAACAGACTTGATGAGCATATAAATCGTTTAAAACAGTATTTTAAAATATTATTAATATTTTAAAATAAAGCTTTAATTGTATTTTTCATTTATTAAAAACATACTTGATGAACACATAAAAAGAAAAGAAAAGAAAAGTTTTGTGGTAATATTGTAAACATATTATTGCAGTTTAAAATGACACATTTAAATGTGAATATTGTTCATTTTTTTTAATAAATAAATAAATAAATAAATAAATAAATAAATATTCATTCATTTTATAAAATAAAATAAAATAGGAAATATTGTGAAATATTATTGCAGTTTCCAATAACAGACTTAAATTTAAACATTTTTTATTTATATTATTTTATTTTATTTTATATTTTTAACTGTAATAATATTTAAAAATATAGCATTTCACTGTATTGGTCATCCAATAAAAACAGACTTAGTAAGCAAACAGAATAAAATAAACTAAAATAATGGGACAATATTGTGAAATATTGCAGTTTACAATAACAGTTTATATATATATATATATATATATATATATATATATATATATATATATATATATATATATATATATATATATATATATATATATATATATATATATATAGTTAAATATTTAAAATTGTAATATTTAAAAAATATATAACTCTTACTGTATTTTTCAACAAATAAAAAAAAAATAAATAAAATAAAACAAGATAATGGGACAATATTGTAAAATATTATTGCAGATTACAATAACACATTAAAATTTTAATATTGTTTATTCACAATAATAAAATATTTAAAATTGTTATAGCATTTCAAAATACAGCAATTTTACTGTATTGGAAATAAGCTAAACTAAACTAAACTAAACTAAACTAAACTAAACTAAACTAAACTAAACTTAACTAAATAAAATAAAATAAAATAAAATAAAATAAAATAAAATAAAATAAAATAAAATAAAATAAAATAAAATAAAATAAAATAAAATAAAATAAAATAAAATAAAATATTAGAGTTTTGTAATTAACTAAACTAAACCATTTGAATTGTTTCTAAACCCTTGTTTTTAAGCATTTCCTATATAGTATGTGATATCAGCACCATTCATGCAGATCTAATGCACTTATGCATTACATCAACTCGTTGAGCTGCTGTGTGCTGAATCTCTAAAAAATGTATGAAGACAATCAACAATTGTCACACCATTAATCAGCTAATGTAGCTATCAGCCTGTTATTACAGACTTGATTTAAAAGCCACAGCCCTGGCTGTGTCTCTACTTCCATGCAAACGCAATTGCAGACAGATTTTGAAAACTTTTTAAACACCCACTTTACATCACTTTCTGTCCGATGTGTGTGGATTTACTACAGGGACGCTGCATCAAATCAAAACAGTCACATCTTTTATCTAAACGCTGGAGAACAAACGGTCGCAAACGTATATTATGTAATATGTATATGATATATACATAAATATACATAAAGATCAAAACTGACTGAAGAAAATAGTTTCTTACCTCCATAAGGAACTCTCTGTCACACTTCCAAGGTTGAAGTCATACAGTTTGGTCAGCATAAGGATCACCTGTACAAAACATGAAATAATAATAAACAAATTAAAAATAGTCACTAAAACTGAGTATATACTACAATACAAAAGTCCTATGACTTCCACAGTTAAGCAGTTTAAGGAAGAAAACCTGACAAATACCTTGAAGTACAACATTTAAAGAATATCTTTAGGACATATAAGCAGATAAATCCCCTCTAATCCATTTAATTATCAAAAAGCAATGTACAATCAAAGTTTAACGAGGTGCTTATTACTTTTTAATCTGACTTGGTCAAATTTTGGAGGAATAAAATTTAAAGTAACCCAGTACACTTAATTAAATCACAATGTTGAACTTTCACATCCTTGTGCACAAGACTTGTTCAATTAAATAGAAAAGCTGCAGACCCCATTAGCCTTCTAAAGGCATATTTACTGTATACCATATATCCTTTATCCATTAGGCTGTATCAAGTTGCTTAAAAAAGCTCATTATTTTTCAATTTAATTTGCTTCAAAATTCAATTCAATTGAATTTAATTCAATTTAAAAGCAAAGGTGCAAAAGTGCACCTAGATGTTTTTTTTTTTTTTTTTTTTGAAAACTGCTGTAGAAAATATATGGGCTGCTAATGCTTATACAGTTGAGACAAACATATTAGCCTTCCTATGGTTTGTTTTCTATTTCTTTTTTAAACATTTCCCAAGTGATTTTTAAAGCACAAAGAAATGTCCACAGTATTTTCTATAGTTGTTATGCTTGTTGCCAGATTGAGGTTGAAGTTAGAGGTGTAAGGGGTGGAAAGTGTAACGTAATTTGCTTAATTGAGGTTAAAATTTTTTTTTTTTAAATGGGTGGGAAATTGGATTGTAACATATGTTGCCAGATTAAGATTACAAAAAAATTTCATTGGAGGGGGGGTTAAGCCTATGTTGCCAGACTGAGAAACAAATGTTGGGGAGGGTCAATTGGGTTGTAATGCATGTTGCTCGATCGAGGTAGAAATTGGGAGAGGGGGTGAAGGGGGTCGATTAAGTTGTAGTTGCCAGTTTGAGGAATAAATGTGTTAACAGGGTCAACTGAGTTGTAGCATGTTGCCAGATTGAGGTTAAAAAGGTTTATTTATTTTTAAAAATTTTGTCCATTGTGTGACGTGATGAGCTTTATACAAGATCTGGCAACTTGACAAACATGAAAAAAGTGATATTTCATAGATTGCGACATACAAATTACTGGAGTTTCCTGGGAAAAAAAAGCAAACATGGCGGGAGATGGGTGTGAAATACAGAAGACTTGCGGTAAAAATGGAAGTGTTGTCAGGCATGGTATAAAGTCATTTACTGTAAATGCACTACAGGATGCCCCAAGCATGTCAACGTCTGATAAGAAAATCACATAGATTCATAAACTGAACAGATTACATGCCAGCGAATTTGAATAATAAAAGAAAAAGATTGTGAAATGATTGTATTTTTCAAGCATAAGAGGCGCCATCATCAAATAAACTCTACGCAGAAAAGTCCACAACAAATCAGAACCGGACCCGTTATTGAATTACCCATTACATAAAGCACTCGATAAATCAAGCTACAGTTAAACAAGCTCAAAACGCGCCAATTCTCATCTCTGCATAAAACTCCCTAAATGATGCATCAGGCTTCCTCCTTCACACCCTAATAATTCATCTCCTCATTACTTAATCATATCATGCTGAATCTAAATACGGTGGCGTAAATATCCTTTATAAGATTCTTAAGGTGCACGAGACTCTGCTAACTAGGTCAGTCAAATTCCTCCAGGAAAATTCGAGTCGGGGAAAAGTAAGAGAGAGGGAAAAAAGGGGGAAATTCATGCCTAGAGCGAAAAAGTAGACTCATAAACTTGCAATCTATTTATGCTCCAAGAGAGAATTGCTACCTGTGAAGCTCAAAGTCTTCTGATCATTATGAGCTCATCGATTCTCTCTGAACCTGTTGCGATAACAAGCGTGGGAGATGATATATATAAATATAAGCCCTTTGAAAAGCCTCTCTATTATATAATCAAAACACATATTGGGTCAATATATCATGTTCAGGCACCTGAAATGCATGCGGATCCATTTTGACCCGGAAAGGATAAACTGAAATGTAGGGGAAGAATGTGTAGCTTTTAGTACAGGAATACAACTTTGAAAATGGTTCACTCATGAAAACTAGATTTATGTATGTAGAGTATCTTTAGATGTTGAAAATACACTTTTTTTTTAAAGAAACTGTTGCGTTTTATTAATGTCAAACATTTTGCAAAACATTTGTTGCTCTTATTCATATTGGTTTATAGGCCTACAACATCTGCCACAAGGGCAAGCAATGCAAACTAGGTTTGGGGCTATTGTGGGTACATTTGCATTCTCGAGTAATGTCGGCTAATGTACACTGTCCCTTGTGAAATGAATAGACTAAAATTAAACATCTCAACAACTTTTGTGACCTAATTATGTAGACAAAAAAAAACAAAAACAAAGCAAATATGAATACATAGTGATAACGTTTATGCTGTTTTATCTTATTTTTTATAGTAATGTTGAATGGATATGCTGTTTTGCAAATTCTAAGGAAGTTAATTCAATTAATATTTCTCATGCATGTTTTAAAGGGCCCTCACTTTCGGTTCAGGTCTACCCTTTGAATTTTTTCAAAAGATGCATCATAATGGGTGTGGAGCTCCATGAGCAAAAGGCAGGAGTGGGCGTGGCCAGCAGAGCAGGGGAGAACTGTTGTCAGTTAATGAGACAACACAAAAATGAGACACAAACCGTGAGGAGACCCATAATTTTATAGTTTACAAAGGTTAATTGCAAATAAGATATCAGTAATTTAATTACTTATTTAATTATTTAATCCCCTGCTACATTTGGTATTTGTAAGTTCATATACAGATAACCACAATTTATATCATTATAAAGACAATCGTGTTTATATAAACACTATAAATGAGGACTTCTCCCTCAATCCCTGGGTCTGAATGCAGACTCGGTGCAGCAGCTCTCTTGCCCTGTCTATTTTAACCATTAGCCGAACCATAACGAACTCCTGATAAAAGACAACGTCCGCCATTCTCCAATTCTTGTACTACTCTCTCAACAAAAATGCTTGCTGCACACAAACAGCTTTGCTGTATCGGCCCTGACAGCATCACGAGGAAAAACATTTAACAAACTTCGTGGATCATGGAAACAATTACATAAGACCCTTCATAAACAGCTAAATACTGTGTGCCGTGGGTCCGTGGACGCGTTCTCACCCAGTCATCAACGTGTCTTACAGCTTGGCACTGGCAGGTCTGTCTTTCCTTCGTAAAGCATGTGCAGTCATGAATAATCAAGAAGCCGACTCTTCTCATAGGATAAGAAAACTCCGCTATGAGATAATAATGAGAAACCGACCCATCATCTTTGCACTTGCAGTTCTGCGCTACGTCACCGATTTTGATAGCGCCCCAAAAATCATTTTAAAACAGGAAGCTGAAATTAGTTGACAAAAGCTCAAAATTATCCAGCTTTCCCCACAATTAAAGCTGACAGGTGCTAACATTGTCTTAACTGATGCACAACTCACAAAAATCTATTAAAATCTCAAAAAAAGTACTCGAGGATTTTGTGAACCTTTAATGTTCTTATATATTTAATGTAATGATACAATGAAACAATATCAATGGATAAACTTTCAAACTGAGTGCTTGAGGAAAAAAATAGAAAACTAATATCGGCACACTTTTTGGTTCAAAATAACTCAAAAATGTATAATAAATAAATCAATTAAAAGGGTTAGGAATATTAATAAAAGGAATATTAATAATAATAATAGAGCTCCTTATTAAAATGTTACTTTTTTTGTTTCAAATAATAAAAAAATAAGTAAATAAATTAATAAATAATAAATAGCAAATTAAATAATAATATATATATAATAATATATATTATATATTATAATTATATATAATTATATATAAGCTCTAAACAATTTTAAAATAATAATAAATTAATCAAAAAATAAATTTTTATTAAAAAGTTTCATATCAAAATATTATTTTTTTTACTCCAAATCATTTTAAAATTATGTATAAATAAATAAATATGTTTTATAAAATAATATATATAATTTATTAAAAATTGCTATTATATATATATATATATATATATATATATATATATATATATATATATATATATATATATATATATATATATATATATATATATATATATATATGTATATATGTATATATATAATTTACATATATATATATAGAGTTAAAGTCAGAATGAATTATTACCCCCTGAATTATTACACAACCCCAATCAACCACCTCCCCCCCCCCCCCCGTATATTTATTTTTCAAGGAATGTGTAATTAATTTATAATAAAATAAATAGATAATTAAATACAGTACAATGTAGTTAATTAACATAATAATATCCTGCATAAAATTACCCTTGGCCCAAAATACAACAAGAGTGTACAGGCTTTGAAAGCATTACGAATGTTCAACAGCAAACCTGTTTTTATCTAATATGTCTTCAAAAAGACAACCCCAAAAAAAATTACTTTAGCAACAAAACTTTGAATCTGATCCTCACGGCTCTGCTTATCAAACCCTTTAGTCCTCAAACACGAGCGGCTGAATCCAGCATTAATGAAACTGCTACTGAGAGATCCAGGCCTTCTGAATGTGACCAAAATAGACAAGACTAAAAGATAAAAGGCTGGAAACCCATTCAAACAGAAGAGTACTCCGAGAAAAAGAATGGGAATAATGAAATCCTCCCTTAGCTCCAAGAATAATGCAGGTCTCCATGTAAAACAGGCTTTAGCGCACTAGACAACACCTTACGCTGCAGTCAGTGAGATTTTCTTTTCGTATCTGAATGGCATTTACATACAGTTCAGTAACTGAGAGTAAAGCGCCAGCACAAACTGCTCAACCACAAGAACAGCTCGCTATAATCTGTAGAAAATGCCATACGGTGGGTTTTAAAGGGTCTGGATGTCAGTAGCAATGCGCAGAAATGACTCAAAATAAAAAACACTGAAAGTGCAACGTTTAATTAGTGTTTTCCTGATGGTTTGTTTTGACGGCGTCAGTGTCTATTAACAGGGATATGTTTCCGCAGGTAAACATGTCAGTTATGAGAATGCTTGGTGCTAGGCTGACAAAATTGATTTCGTGTATTTAATGGATCTGTGTTTTCGATTAACTGTCTGTTTTCAGTTACTCACTAAACATTAGTACTATCCAATAACTGCAACACGATTTGTGCATTGAAATTTTGTTATGAGCTGTTAGTTTGACGACAAAACACAGCTTTGCAAATACATTACAAAAACTGTAGACTATTGCAGTTGCCACAATTAAAAATTTGTGTGAAATTAAAATGATCAATCATTACACTGATCTGTAGTATTGATTCTATACACAGCGCTGAGCATTTTAACCAATTACACCTATTTCTGTTATGAATGCTGCAGCCAATTAGAGGCCTGCTGGACAAAGGTGGTTTGGGTTTTTACCCAGGTAACTTTGAGTTTGGTTTTCAGGTTGATTTTGATCGGCATTCATCACTATGGTAACTAAATTAGTGACAACCCCACCCTGATGAATTCATAAATAGCCTATTCATCCAGTTGTTTGAAGGTCATATGATTGCAAGCATCCTCTAAAAATACTTTAGACACAATTGGGGGGAAAAAAAGTTACCAATGACTGTTACTGATTACTGATTTTTAAGAGTGAGAGAAGTATCCAAAAAGTCTTACAAATGTCTAATAGTGACCTAGATTTATTATGAGAAGTTGTTTTGTGGTTAGATGGGAACAAGATAGCTTTAAAAAAAATCATAGTAATGTGTGTGTTGCAAAAGTGCTGTTCCTTCAGTGAAACACACTGGCGAGAGCCACATGCTGTGTGTTTTGCTCATCTACATGAAGTGTGCATGTGGTTAAAAAAGAAGAAAAGAAACAATGGATGGTGCAATATAGAGTAAAACCCTGCAAGAGAACCTGCTTCGGTTTGCTGAAAATAAACGTATATCTTGCCTCGGGTGATGATCTCAAACACAAGTAATATTTAAAGTAGAAAATAATCCAGTGGAGGATTAATCAAAATAAAAAGCCACGGGTGTTGTAAAAGCCTTGTTTTTATCAGATGTCGGCTATTTTTAAAGGCAATGACAGCCAATACAATGTCAGCAGTCTTGATGGAGAGGGATTCTGATTTGTTAGAATGTTTGAGCCACTCCACGCACTCTTATTGGCTGTGTGTGTGTGTGTGTGTGTGTGTGTTTGTGTGTGTGCGCGTGTGTGCGTGTGCGTGTCTTCATGTTTTCTATTGACATCCATCATGCAGAAATGATTATATTTGTAAGCAGTAAGATAAAATAAAATAAAATAATAAATTACAGTAAAAACATTCAATAAAATAAAAGTCAATTACATTCAAAATAAAATATAATAATAATAAATAAAATAAATTTATTATTAAAAGTAAATTAAATTGATAAAAAATATATATAAGATAAATCAAATAAAATAATGAAATGTAAGTAAATTAAATAAAAATATATAATAATAATAATAATAATAATAATAATAAAGGAATGAAAATTATGAAATAAAAGTAAATTAAATTGAAGTAAAAAATAAATAATAAATAAACGTTAACAAAATAAAAACAAATAAATAAAATAATTTTTATTAAAATAAAATTAAATAAATAAAATAAGACAAAATAAAATAAATTGCATTACAATTAAAATGAAATCCAAATTAAAAAATTTATAAAATAAAAGTAAAATTAATAAAATTAAATAATAAAATTAAAGTAAAAAATAATAAAATAATCAATTAAATTAAATTAAAATAATAAAAAAACAATTAATTAAATGAGTTGCATTAAAATTTTAATTAAATAAGACGAAATTAAGTAAATTAAATGTAAAAAAAATAAAATAAAATAAAATAAAATAAAATGAAATGAAATGAAATGAAATGAAATGAAATGAAATGAAATTAAATTAAATTAAATTAAATTAAATTAAATTAAATAATTATGGCATATTTCACATGTCTGTTCATTAGTTAAACTTAAACGCCTTTACAAGATAAAAGAAGCATTAGATGCTCATGATTCCGCTTGTTAATGTTGCACTCCTATTATAACACAACACAACCATTAGAGCTGAGACAAAAACATCTTAAATTCTGCTGATGCATGTTTCTATAATGAGTTTAAGATGTTTACATGTTAAGACTCTTATTCTGATTAAGCTTCCCTCATTTCCAAAGGCTTTGTGCATTCTGATTAGGCTTATTAGACACTCCACAACAACACTGTTCCAACCTATTACATCAAGGCTTTTCTTATTTATTTTGTACGCTAAATTATATGCCTGATTTTTTTTTTCTTTTTCTTTGTGCAGACAAAACAACACGTGTATAATTAGTTGGAAAAATTCTCAAGTATAGCCTATAATCTGTGTAAATCTATTGGAAGTGTATACATTACTGCATTTTTTATTTATTTTATTAGTTTATTACTTAATTTTTTTAATGAACTCATCCAGTTTATATGTGGTAGTATATGTTTTATTTTTCCTACTATGGTTGCAGCTTTCATCAAAATATACTCTTTAAAGTTTAACAGAAGGAATAAATAGGACTCCTTGAGGAAGACTTAATATTAAGTACAATTTTTTGGGTGAACTGTCCCTTTAAAATAATCCAGACTGACAGCTTGAACTAAATCATACACCATAAATTAACAGCCACAAAGCTAAAAGTAGGCATTTGATTAATATTTAATATGTTATTGCTTAAAAAAAATCTATTTTTCTATGGATGAATGGATGACTGAGTTTTTATTTCTGGAACCTGACTGTTGCTCTCCATAGGGTTCCAGTTAAAGAAGCCATGCAAGTGATCTTGTAAGATATAGTTCAGGCGGAGAGAGAGAAAGAGAGAGAGAGACGTTGAATACAGTTATCAAAGACAAATTTACATCAACCAATAAACTGAAAACTTGAAGTGTCCATCACAACTGTAGCATAAAAGCCCTTTATAACACTGACTCATTTTAAAACGCATAAAACCCCCCACACACTTGTGCTATGAAAGTTAAGATCCTGGATTTAACGATACATTAATAATAATAAATGTTTGTGTGCACTTTATTTGTTCGATTTTTGCTTTCCAATTGATATAAATCATCATTTTTTTCTTGACCAAAAGCAAAGGCAACAACTGGCAACAAATCAACATTTTTGTTTACTTAGTTTACAAATTAAAACTTTCAAAGAAAATGTTTGAAATATTTAGAAGTCTTAGAGAGAGATTGTGATTTTTATAAGTAAATTATGACAGTGATTTCAATGGTAAAAAAACTGTAAAAATGCTACAGTAAAAATCCGTAACCTGGTTAACGGTATGTTTCCTTAATATATCCGGCGAATAACCGTAAATTGACTTTCCCAGAATTCCCTGCATGGCACATCACTATTTATGCTTTTTGTTGACATTACTGATATTATTTATTACATGATATTTATTTTACATATAATGTTGATAAACAATGTTTATTTCATGACTTTAATTTCATGCGTGTTACCATACTGGTGTTTAGTAGCTGTGAGAATGACACTGAGCACCTTCTATACACTGATGTATTTTTCTGCTTGTGGGAAATGTTGTTTGTGATGAGCATTGGTTCATTATGTATCTTACTCATCACCACCAGCAAATGCCTGTTAACGTGTCTATCTGTGTAACAAAATATGCAGATGTTGCTATTTCAAGATAGAGACATAAAAAATCTATAAATTAATAAAATACGGTAGTTTACTGTAAAAATGAGAAATTACTTTTTCTGGTTTGTACCGTATTTTAAATGGTAAAGTACTAGCAACCGCAGCTGCTGTTTTTTTACCGTAAATTTAACGGATTTATTTTTTACAGAGATAAATCCTACAAAGGTTGACTTTTAAGACACAGTTTGCTTTATTTTATTTATTATTTTATTTATTTATTATTTTATTTTATTTTATTTTATTTTATTTTATTTTATTTTATTTTTGCATTTCATTTTATTTATTTATTCATTCATTCATTCATTCATTTATTTGTTTGTTTGTTTGTTTGTTGTTTATTTATTTATTTATTTTATTTATTTATCGTCTCATTTCATTTTATTTGATCTATTTCATTTATTTATTTGTTAATTAATTAATTAATTTCCTTATTTTGTAGCTAAACTATGCAGTACACCGGCCCTCCAGGACTTAGTTTGGACACCAGTTAGTCTCTTGTGTTTAAGCATGGGTCAAGTTTCAAAAACTGTATTTTAAAAAAATATATATATATTATTAATTTTCTGAAAA
Organism: Danio rerio; assembly: GCF_052040795.2. Lineage (NCBI taxonomy): Eukaryota > Metazoa > Chordata > Actinopteri > Cypriniformes > Danionidae > Danio > Danio rerio. The sequence continues at coordinate 51,236,755 of NC_141021.1, forward strand.
ACCTTACTTTCAGGTGGTAACACATTTGCCGAAAGCTGTAAATTTGTCTTAAAAATGTATATTTTGTAAACTAAAAACATTTTGGGGGAAAGATGGATGCAGTATGATACTACTTTATAGACACGCATTTATGAGATTGGTGAAAAGCGAGCAAGTTACATTCTTTTTAATGTAAACGTTGCAAATGGTTTGGAAAACTTTTACAATTATCATGCCGATAAAGAAAGTTTCAATTGAAATAAGCGACAACAAAACTATTTAGAGCCATTATTACAAACCATCTAAATAAACGTACAGTGTACAGTACACAAAAAAAAAACTAAATTCATGGGATTTACTGACTAATAGTGGTGTAACAAATCACAAATCTCACGGTTCGGCTCACAATATGTTTTTTTAGTCACAGATTGGACCCTTTTTCGGATCAGCCATTTAATCGAAACTATAAACTGTTCTCCCAGTACTTCTGAGTTATTTGACTGTAACTTCATAACTAACTCAAAAGACTAAAGACTCAATCTCTTTCTTGATTTTTGCATTTTTCAAATACAGATTTAAATGCAGCGGTTCGAAGGAATAATAAACATACAAATCACCATCATTTATAATTTATGTTGCGTGGGTGTTGAGATCCCGATCTTTTAAAAAATTATCTTACACCGAATACATTGATGCAGGCTAAACAAGTAGTGACAGAAAACACCTTTAATAACCTAAGAAACCCACCACATCTCAAATAACCAACCACAACTTATTCAGTCATCATTATATTTTACAGGAAAGCCTAAATACTTTCATACATGTGATTTGAATGACGCGAGAGGCGATCTCTCTGCAGTCGTTGCCAATTTTGGATTAATCCACATGTAAAAATAATTTATTAATCTGTGGGGCACGTGTGTTCTGGACAATGGGTTGTGATCTGTATGAATCATGGATTCATGATCCATTGCACCCCTACTAACTAATATACACAGGCTGATTTTAAACAAACTAATTAAATGTAGTAATGTTCAACTTGTTTAAATTGTTTGCAACCACTTTTAAAAGTGTGCTTTTGAAAAAAAAAATTTTTACTTTTGAAAAAAAAAAAAAGTAAATCCAATAAAACTTTTTTTCCAGTATTTTATTGTCTTATATTTTAACAATAATATATTTATTTCTCTTTTGTCTCTTTTTAATCATCAAATCAGTCCTTCTTTTATATGTATTTATCAGAACTCTAACTATGTGTTTTTATTTTTCCTTTCTGTATGTATATATTATCACTTTATGCTTTTATTCAATGGTTATGCAATCTGCTATACTTTGGTAATACTTTACAAGTCATCTCAATAAAGTATAACATCTTTTTTAATTTAATTTGAATTAAAAGAGAGAACAAGAAACCATTTCAGAAAAAAAATATGCTGTTAGCTGTGCTACGTGCCTCTTTATGATCAAATAAAATAACAGTATTCAATATAAAACATGCACTATTGAAACAAAATCTGCAGCATCACAGGCTGTTCTCTTCAAAAGGACTTTTTGGTACTGTTCCATATCAATGGTACTTCTCAATTCCCTCATATTACAGAGAAGAAGATCATTCCCACTGAAAAAAAGAGAAAATAAATAATAATAATAATATGTTACACTAGCTCTGCTATCGTCAAACCAAATGATCCCGGTCTCGGACAGCGAGAGCAATCCGCCAGCAATTTCACATGTGGGAGAGGAACGTAAAACCTATAAGGCCATACACATAAAAATCCACCATCTTAACAAATAGTGACATCCCCCCATAGCTTACCATCGCCTGGACCAAATTGTCCAAGTCGAATTTGTCCTAGTTTATTTTCCTCAACAAAACTGGAGGGTACCGTCTCTGTACAGCCAATTTATATCAGTCAGAGAGCGCTCGGCTACTACTGAGGATTGTTTTGGAGAGTGGAAAGCCTATTAAATATCATGTAAAACAATTCCTATTAGGATGGGATTAGTTTTACGTGGGGAGGTGGGATAATGTCATAAATACCACAGCTCCTCTGTGCTTTTAATCCTGTCCAAATTGGCCACGCCGGTGATATTTTCTGACTGAGAGGTATTAGAGATAGTCTTTTGCCAATGATGCCCTGAGAAATGCCCACAGGTGAAAGTAGCCCTGTGTGAATTGACTTTCTAGTAGAAATCTTTTCTGTTGAATCGACTGTCAGCGGCACATGTCCAGTCCACAGGCCGTGTAACGATTGCAGTAAATCAAGTATAGTCTCAGTAGACTCGACTCAGGAAAAGACACCAAAAAAAAAAAAAAAAGAGAAAGTAACTGAAAAGAATACAAGCTTTACAAGTCATATATAAAACTCCCTGTCACATACACTTAAGGTTTATGGACTTTTTTTTCCTTAAAGAGGACATAAGATGCAAATATTACTTAAATCAGGGGTTTACGCACAGTTGTGTGGCAACAGTGTGTAAATAAGTAAATCCAGAGTCAAAGTCAAATAAACAGGCAGATGGTCAAAGGCAGGAAGCAGACAGGAATAAATATACAAAACAAGACGAGGGTCTAAAACACGGCAGGACAAGGCAAGGGAAAACGCGTCATAATGTTCAGTTTACAAGACTCAGCCCTGAGGGTGTGTGTGCATGCATGCTTTGTATAAATAGTTCTAGTAATCAGTTCATGTGAAGCTTTCATTCATTCATTTCAGTTTCATAGCTTTGCATTCATGGGATCTAGGCCAGGTGTGTGAGAGGTGCATGACTGAATCTTGTAGTCCATTTCATCACGGATTTGTAGTTTTATGCAATACTGAATGATCTGCACAGGCTGGATTGCTGGTGACACCTGGAAACAAAAAATAACCTTACAGCTGTTCAGAACAATAGATGCCACACTACATATGCAGTAGCCTAAAATACATTTATGTAAAACTAAAGTGGCTTTCCCTGTATATTATCGACAATAATATAGATTTTATTTACACCTCTTGTGTTGTTACTAAGTCAAAGATTTAAATGCCTTACCACTGAAGAAGCACTTAACTCATCTGAATCTGAATCTGAATAAACAATTCAGTAGCATAGATAGAGATTTTAATATAGCGTCTATTAAAAAAAAATATTGTTATATTTTGATATTAAGCATCTATCTATCCATTCATCCATCCAGTGCAATGACAAATATATATATGAACTGATGAGCGTTGGGGGGTTGGGGGGGGACTTCAGATAATATTGGAAGGGCAATTTCTATCCTAGACTAAAAAGGGCATGTGCACTGCAAAGGTTGAGCCCTATGTGTGCACGTGCCTGGGTTGATCATTGCCCCAAGCTAAGAAGTATATATCTTGTTGTACATATATAGCATATAAATATAACATATAACTTAAAAACTCAAACTTTGATTTCTGCATACTCTGAGATTTAATTAATTGATTTATTTTTTACTGTGAAAGCTGAAGAAATCTTTGTTTACTGAAGAAATCTGTGGGCGTCAAGGATGTTTACTTTTTGACTCATCATCTTTCAGCTGTTTGTTTCTGATTATTTGGCTCAAAGTCATGCAAATTAAAACATGTTTGCTGATAAGTTTAAGTGCCAGAGTAAAATTGACTAACAAAACGCCTCCAAACCTTTTGGTGTCCTTAAACCAGCTAACAATATAGGATTCAATGCAAAAGAATTTGCATTATATAGTCCACAACTGTAATGCATAGTGTATGAACTATATTATGAAAATGCTCTGAATCATTAGCCCCTTTCACACAGTGATACCAGTAAATTTCTGGAAAATTTCCGGAACGACTTTACCGGTATATTGAAAAAAGTGCTGTTCACACAGGCGAGGACGTTACGGAAATTTTCCGGAAAAGAGCATTCACACATCCATTCCAAAATACCGGTAAATTCTGACATCATTCACCACAAATGAGCTTTAAACGGCTGCACTTGTATTTGTAAACATTTGACTAAATTACAAACTCTGTGGATGATCAATATTGTGAACAACTTTCGCAGGATCACTTACGCATGTCGAGATGTTCATAATATGTGCGTGTGCATGCGCTCATAGACGCACGCAAAGCTTGAAGGTAAACAAACAACGGCTTATCATAAGCATCTCATCGATGATTATTTACACAGTTGGCATTAAGAAGAACATATAAATGTGATCTGACTAACTTCTAGCAGCTAAATGTGTCTGGAAAAATATTCAAAGGCTTTTATCCTCACAAAGCGCGCGGACGTAAATGCGTCTGACTGTTGTGATTGGCTAAAGCAGACGTCTCGCGTCAGCACGTTCTAGACGTGCACGCGCTTATTACGGGAATCTTCCTTCTGCATTCACACATTCGGGCAAATTGCCGGTAATGTTACAACTTCTCTTTCCGGAAAATAGCCAGAACGAATTTACCGGTATTTTCAAAAAGGACCTGTTCACACATACAACCTTTCCGGAAAATTGCCGGCAATTTTCCGGAAAGGTCTGTATGTGTGAAAGGGGCTATTGAGTGTCCTATAAGGTTGGAACCCTTAAAGACTGAGAGAATTTGCATTATATAGTCCATAACTTTAATACACACTTTATTAGTACCGTATTGCTTTAGAAATGCCTTAATCCTTCGAGGAATAGATTCAACAAGATACTAGAAATATTCCTCAGAGGTTTTTGTCTATACTGACATGATAGCATAATACAGCTGCTGCAGATTTGTCGGCTGACATTTCCTCTTCCACCACATCCCAAAGGTGCTGTAATGGATTGAGATCTGGTGAGTGTGGAGGCCATTTGAGTACTATGAACTCATTGTCATGTTCAAGAAACCAATCTGAAATGATTCGTGCTTTATGACATGGAGTGTTATCCTGCTGGAGGTAGCCATCAGAAGATGGGTACACTGTGGTTATAAAGGGATGGACATGGTCAGCAACAATACTTGGTAGGCTTTGACATGATGCTCAATTGGTGCTAATGGGCCCAAAGTGTGCCAAAGACAATATTCCCCACACCATTACACCACCACCGTCAGCCTAAAACATTGATAAAAGGTAGAGTGGATCCATGATTTTATATTGTTGATGGCAAATTCTGGCCATACCATCTGAATATTGAGACACACCAGACTAGAGATCTGCGCGGGACTAAATTTTGAATCCCGCTCCTGCCCGCACCCGCCAGGTTTTAGCCCAAACCCAACCGCTCCCGCTTAAATTAAGCACTTGATGTCCCGCTGCCCGACCCGCCCCATTTTCTATCCGCCGCGCCCGATCCCGCTAAAGAGCGGGGGGAGAACAAAACCGAAAATCACCCAGTTATACAGTCCAGACAGCACACACACACATACAGCACCAAGCACACACACACAGACAAAGCTTTCTCTCATTCGCGCGCGCACCCTCTAACACACACTCATAAGCACCAAGCACAAACACAGGCAAAGTTCTCTCTCTCATTCGCGCGCACACACACACATCTCTCATTCGCGCGTGCGCATACATACACAAACACACACACACACACTGCAACAAACAAGCTAAACACAGCATCGCGCTATTTCATATACACACATACATACGCGTGCTCATTTGGGAGTCGGGAGCGATATTGCTAGACAGCCCGCTCCTGTCCAAAATGAATCACGTTACAGACCGCTCCCGTGATTTATTCGGAAATTTATACCCGCGCCGTAGAAATCTGGTCGGGAATGCAGACCTCTACACCAGACCTCTGGCATCAACAATGCATTTGCACCCACAGAACTGCTGGATATTTTCTCTTTTTCGGACCATTCTCTGTAAACACTAGAGATGGTTGTGCAGGAAAATCCCAGCAGATCAGCAGTTTCTGAAATACTCAGACTAGTTCGTCTGGCACTAACAACCATTGTCACGACCAGGTCTTGAACCCGGGTCTCTGGTGTGGAAACCGATGTGTATACCACTAAGCCACAGAGGAAGTCGTGTTGGACCCAAACGAAAACACTCCAAGAGGGAATCCAGAAAACAAGGATTTATTAAAAAAAAAAAAAATCAACTTAGGTTCTTCTCAAAAATGAGGTAGCAAAACAGACAACTTAGGTTCTTCTCAGAATGAGGTATACAAAATACTCTAACAGTATAATAAACATGTAAAGAAAACTCCACGAGGAGAGAAAACAAACAGATAATTAATGCAGTCAGCAACAAGGAAAATAAAACACTCTTACTAGACGTAGCTCAGGAGATCAAGGGAAACGCAAGGCAAGTTCACCAGAGATGACTCAAACACCGAGTGAGGAACACAGACAAAGTGACAACATAAATACACTGGCTGGAACAAGTCACAGGTGATCTAAATTAAGTAAACAAGAACACATGAGGAAGAACAAATACAGAGGGGAAACACGGGGACCTCTAGGGGAATGGAGACAAACTGCAGGATGGTGACATCCATACCACGTTCAAAGTCAAGGGTTTGGACTATAATTCTCTCAGTTCATCATTTGTATAAGATTTCTCGTTAAACTGACTGTGCTTTCCTGCATTTCAAAGGGAAAGAGCTATCTACTAGGCTGAAGCACAATAACTGCTAAAATGTTGGGGGAAAAGACATTTTCGCAGTTTAAAAGACGTTATTCAGTTTTATGTACTTTAAATTGTATTACATTTGTATTTGCGAGTTATATTACATTAAATGGAGAATTGTTAACCAAGAAAAAAAGAAAACTATACCCAAACCATCCCTATTAAAAATTCTGTGTGAACATTATCCATTTTAAAGGTCTGACTACATTTAGATCACAAACCATTGAAATCAACTGATGCAAATTCTGACCCAGAGGAGATCTTCTTGTTTCTGAAAATTCAAGTTAATGCTATTGCATTGGACTGAAATTGACTAACTTTGCCCACACAGGCTATAACTGCTTGTTTAATATGTTTTATATATAACTTCGATCTTTCACAGTTGTGGTTTTCCCAAAAATTACCAGCCTACAAAGTAGAAAGTTAAAGCTGCTTATAAATCTCATAACATGCAACATTATCACCGTTTGTGGCCCTAATTTTCTTCCATGTATCTAGCCTCGTTATTGTGAGCATATGTAACTAATATTTTGAGCGCTTGAACATTAAGAAATCTAAATATGAAATAACATGAAGAACAATGCAATGTTTATGACACTAATGTGTTTTCATGTTTGCTTTGAAATTATTGACAAAATAATTCAACATACACACAGACACACACACATGAGCTGCATACGATTGGATTAATGAGGTCTACAATCGATACAACAACAAACTGTGCTGTTTTATTGTAATATATATATTTAAAATGAGTTAACTTAAAGTTAACTTAATTCCTTCATGTTGTCCCAACACAAATCAATTTTGTGGAACCCAAAAGTGTAATTCCAATTTTAAAATATGAAATAATAATATTAAATAGCATAATAATAATAATAATAATAAAATAATAATAATGATGATAATATAGTATTAATAAGAAGAATAACAATATAATAATAATAATAATAATAATAATATCAACATTATTATTATTAATAATAATAATAACAATTATAAAATAATAATAATAACAACAACAACAATGACAACAAACACGACGATAATAATAAGTGATGATGATGATAATAATAATAATAATAATAATAATAATAATAATAATAGTGATGAGGATGATAATGATGATAGTAATAATAATAATTTTAATAATAATAATAATAATAATAATAATAATAATAATAATAATAATAATAATAATAATAAAAGTATGGTTGCAGGCTTTGTTTTTTATTGCTTGTTTTGTTTTCGATAATTATATCAAATGAAATTTAATATAAAACAAAAATATTTTACCAAACAATAAAGAAAGTAGTAAAACGTGTGTGTGTGTGACCCTGTTTCGTTACTCCGACTGTTATTTCATTTTCCGCATTTTATGACCTTTCATTAAATTATACTTTCAAAAAATGGGTACACCAATAATCAACACAGGCTTATTCTGTAAACGTACCCCTATTTATATTTCTGAAGAGGACCAAATACGTCCCAGGAAGTACTTTTTTTTTTCAGTTTTGTTTTTGTGAATCCACCAGAGGCCGCTTTGTGTGCTTTTTGAGATCTCAAATTTCTCCGCCTGCCGTTCTCGCGTAAATCTACCAGAGGCCGCTGAAGGATCGACTGACCCACCCTCCTTCTATCCTAAATTCAACCAATAGTGTTTTCAAAAGCACCGATTGACCCGCCCACCCACTTTCCTAAACCCAACCGACAGTGTTTTCAAAAGCAATCCAGATAAAGAAAAGCCCTCGCGGCCAAACTGGTAACAGAGTCATAGTGTGTTTCAAAAACTACGTAAATGCAGCCAAACGTACTTCCGTCTACTTAATTTGTTTTCTCCATAATTGTATATAGGGGTATGTTTTCAGAATAAGCCTATGTTGACAATAATAGAAACAATAAAGGAAAAAAAGAAGATAATTTGGTGTTACAATAACATAAACAGGGCTCTTATTTTTAATCCAGCCCTGTTTCTTGGCGATTTACCGACTGTCTTTATGTTTGTGTGTGGTCATTTCCTCATCCGGGATGGTGCGGTTTAAACACCAGCTGAAGGACGGAGGGCCCTTCTGTCTTTTGCATATGGCCAGTGTTGTAGGTGGCCTCGCTACTGCCAGATACAGTCAGATGAACTCACACCGCAGCGTGCATATGCTGTATTACACAGACTGCCAATTAAAGCTCGCAATGCCGCTCAGTGCCAGTCAATTAGATTCACACTTCACATTCTGATGCATTTCTGGGTGAGTTTTATGATAGTTTGTTAAAGGCGGTTGATGCTTTTAAAAATACCACATGTACTGTGTGCTGCCAAGGTGTCTGTGAAGGAGCATATCATCTGAAACTAAATTATTATTCATTTGTTAAATTATTTAATGTCTAAACATTCTGTATCATTGATGTATCTGTTTTAATGTATGTTGGGATTGTAATGAAACTTTTTGATAACTGTTTAGATTTTGTTGGCTCCATTCAAATTATTTTTGTCCACTTTTTAAGGTTTAATAATGTTCAAATTTAGACCAACATCCTTTTTGGCGTTTGCTTTATTTTGTGTGTTAATTTCGAGACTGTTACTGAAAAACTGCAATAAACAATTTAAGCATATGTAAATAAATAAACTAATAATTGGTCACACTTTACAATAAGGTTTATTAGTTAATGTTAATTAATGCATTTACTAACATGAACAAACAATTAACAATACATTTACTACAGTATTTGTTTATGTTAGTAAACGTTAATGTTAATTCAATTGTTCATTGTTAGTTCGTTAACTCTCGGTATTCAAATTTCTCAGTATTCTAAATAATAAATAAAATAAAACAACTTTATAAATGGATAAATAAATAAACAACCACATAGACAAATAATTTGATACATTTATCAAATAAAATTACTTTATATTATAAATATTATATACTAATAAGTAATTATGCTATGTAATATTTACAATATTAAATACTTTTTATTTATTGACTTTTTATTTTTGGGATACATTTTATTTACTATAACATTGGGATTTATACTTTCGGGTTTCATTTTAGTGTAGAACTTTAGTGTAGTCATTTTGCCATGTTATCGTTTATATATAGTTTCCTATATGACACTGCCAACAGCTTCTTTTCCTTTTCACGCTACCAGCTGAGGTAGGCATAGATTATTTTTTTTAATCTAGATTAACCACAGAATTAATCTAGATTAAAATGGCTCATTTGAATTCTGCCGAAGGCATTCAGAATATGTGTGCTACCCAAATAATAAGTTTTTAAGAAGGGGTTTCTCAAGCCAGGTGGCGCATTACACAAATGGCTTATCTCCTGTTTTCAAAATGCATCACAAACTGCTTGAGAGACTGTTCTACTATGATAATTGGTAATGAAAATAAATGATGTTCAATAAGATGTACTTGTGTTTACTAACTGTTTATTCAGTTAAACATGAATTTTGAACTGTAGGCCTACATAAGCTCGAAACAGTGTTTTTGATCACCTTAATCTGACTAAAGTCTTAACTGAACTAAACAGAAATGGAATTAAGACATGTTGAGTAAGCAGATATTAGTGGCATTATTAAAGTAAACACTGCGACCAGTAAACACAATCATGTAGGACTTTTCGCCATATTTTCCGATAAGATCCACACACGTGGCTGTACTTCTCATTAGTGTCTAATACCCCGGATTGTCATAGGGCACGAATGAAATGTTCATGAGTTAAAGTGAAACTGCCTAACTTCAGTAAAAGTCATCCTGCTGATTTGATTCAGAAGGGCACTTTTTTGTCAGACTGCTCATCGCTCAGGTATACATAAAATAAATAAAACTTTGTTTTGAAGAAAAAAAAACATGTGAAAAAGTAATCAATCTATTTAATTATAAATTAAAAAATAATTAATATTGCATAGGGTTAATAATTCTGCTAGATATATATTATACAAAATTTATATATGATTTAATTCACAGCTACCCATTTCATAACTTACGTTTTAACTAACAACATTTGTAAAGTAAGTACAATTTTCCATGGATTTGTGACAACATGTCTCACATTAAACACTTGTAAAGGATGCTGAAGGTAAACATTTGAGAAGAAGACTATAAAAATCAGAGACTTGGTGTAGAGGGCATGAAGAGAAACCCAGAGAAAGAGCAGCTGGAGGCCCAGAGGTCTGCAGCAGATGCGCACAGATTATGTGTCAGGACGACTGCATTACACTGTTCCAGGACCTTGAGGACACTGTGTCTGTGTTTGAGAAAACAGTTCAGCACCACAGTGCAATGCTGGCTTTAAGTCAGCACAGCCTGCAGCTTATGATACTGTCACTGCCGGTATTGTCTTAACCCTTAAATGCGTCAATGCTTGCGCCAATCGTAATTGCATATTTGGGTGTTTAGTGACCTGGATGTAAAGTATAGATCTAACATCAGTGGATCTTTGCTACAATACCCTAAAGCTTTTCTGATGGTTTATTAAAAATGTCAAATAATACAATTAGGCATATTTTGGTATATTTTTAGGGCCCTATTGGAATTGCTCCGTTTCTTCTTCTTATTATTATTATTATTATTATTATTATTATTTTTCTCCGGAATGAATTGCGGTTTTGAGGGGCTAAACATGCCCGACAACTCACAAAACTTTGCACACGCCCTAGAAGTGGCGCAAATTTACGTTTATTATGGGTTTCGAAAGTGGGCATGGCAAAATGACTCGACAGTGCCACCTATACACTTTTGACGGACTGGCCCCGAGCAACGAATTACGCACGCATACGAAAATTGGCACAAAACTCAAACATGCCAAAACCTACAAAAAAGTATCTTGGAGTGGAATCTCAAACCTAACAGGAAGTCGGATATTTTTAACTTTCTGCTGCGGAAAAGTTTTTTTTTTTTTTTGCCATTTTCAGGTATATTTTAACGAACGTCTTCTATGGATTTTACCCGAACGACATCAAAATTGGCTTTTGTCATCTAAAGGCTTTGGCAATGTTAAATTGCGAAGATCTAAAGTTTCCGTCGAAGGGCGTGTTCGTGGCGGCCTCACAAACTTCGGCGATTCACAACGAAACAGAAAGTTATTATAACTCATGTCCGACAAGTCGTAGTGTATCAAGCCAAACAATGTCCGATCTGCCTGAAAATTCATAGGGTTGATAAGATTCTTCTACTGATGGCATCTTTGGCAATCTTGAGTCTCAGTTATAGCGCCACCTGCTGACAGGAGGAAGTTTGGCATAAACCTGTGATTTTCTTGGGTTATTTTATATATAACAGCTTAAATTAATGTTGCTCGCTGTTCTCTGTCACCCTGAGGCCACCGGGCGGTGGTGAGACAGAGTGCGAGGTCCCTATCATCGCTGCTTGCAGCTTTAATTTTGTGATTGGGTTTCTATTGTCCTGTGTTAATTTGCGTTTTGAAGTATCCCAAAAAAGTTGTAATACTTACTTGATGTATTTTCTTTATTTTTTTTACTTGAGTGAAAAAGGCATAATGCGAATAATTGGAGATGGAAACACATTTGCCAAATAAAATCTGATGTAGAAAACATTAAACCAACATGACCAATCGGCTGTCTTCATTATGTTGGTTGCTAGATTACCAATCATCCTGTTAGCAGCTCTAAGAACCTGACAGAAACACACCAGGTTTGCATTTTGGATTGTTTATGTTCAGCTGTCAGCATTATGTTTGCATTGTAAACTGTTTAAATTATGAAAATGTTTGCCTGTTGGTTGCTAGGTTACCAATACTACACTGAACCACTCCATCCTGAAATTTGCCTAAGAATCAATAAAGCGGTTAATCTCTGCAACTCTTTTTTTTTAAATGTTTCTTATGATTTACAAGGTAAAGTCATTTATATGTTGACATACACATGATATAAACATCTAAAATAAAAATGTATTAGTTTACCAAAAGTCTTTTTGTGCTCATAACAGAAACCATGTGGAAATGAATCTGCATTAACTGACAATTTACCCCATTATCCTAATTTACACTGTGATTCTGACATATTTACAGCCTCTAGTATTCATTTCAGCTGGAAACTGCATTACATTTCAAGCTTGGCATACAGTAGATGCTGGGACATTATCCCCTCCCAAAAATTATAGTGTAAAAGTGTTGGTTGTTGTCCACATAATGAAACCCAGAGGGGTGCAGTGTCATCTTTTGTGGTCAGCGGAAGAAAGAACGACATGCACCTTTGGAATGACACAAGGGAGGATTAAAGCTGAAGCTGGATCAGTTATGGGAGTATATTATTTGCACTGCCAGTGTGTGCCTCTCTTGCTCTCACTTTATGCTGCTTGTCCTTGGCTTAAAAAACCAAGGACTAAAATCCCACAACAAAACTCACACACGCAGAGGCACAAATAAACAGTGCTCGTGATCTCCTGTGGCTCTGGAGGTCACTCGGTGAACACATGGAGAATACTGAAGTCAGCAACTCAGCGGACAGATAGAGGCATTTTACTGAAGCATGGTACAAAACACACAGACACAGATGGGTGATGATATAACTGGAGATACAACTTCCGTTTCAAAAAGAGAAGTAAAAAAAAAACTGTTCACTAAACAGAAACTATATTACAACTGTTAAGGCGCATCCAACTTCAGGAGCCTCCAATAAGGGAGTTAGCACAATGCAATGAATTAAAATCCCAATTAAATGAGTGATAAAGTATGTATTGCTTTCGATAATGTGCTAGGTTTGAGGTTTACTCTACTCTAAGAAGTACTGTAAGAAATATTTCAGCTTATTAGAAACAACAAATTACTTCCAGAAGACCACTGATAATGGACAAAACTCTTTCAGAAGTACTATTACAAACATTTTACTGACCTTAAGAGAATATAAAGAGAAAATAATCAGAAGGACAAGACGCAATGAATTCAAAAAATAAAGTACAACAATTTATCATGTATTCTGGTCCTGTGTTTACATCCAACCATTTTGGTGAGGGGATCATTCTGCAATCCAGGAGATAATTAGAAAACATTTTATTTTCTCGCCCTCACTTTTGTGTTGAATGACATTCCAGAAGACCTTTTTACTTCAGAGCTCAAACCTCTGTTTGCAACTCTTACATTTCTGGCTAAGAAATGTATATTATTAATATGGCCAACTTCTCAAACTCACACTATTTCCATGTGGATTTCTCAGTTGTCAGCCTTTCTTCCTTTGGAAAAATTAACTTATGACCTCAAACACAAACAGGACAAATTCATGAAACTTTGGAAACCTCTCCAACCCTCTCTACATAAACTCTGAAATGTTTATTTTAAAAGAGTTCTGGTATCTTCTGTTTTGTTTTGAGTAGTTTATTTATTTATTTATTTATTTTATTCTTGTATTTTAAACTTACATTTGTACATGTTTATTTGATTTGCAGTGATTGGGTATGGTTTGTGTGTTTGTTTGTTTGTCTGATTGTCTTTGTTGTTTGTACTATTTAAAAATCTTTAATAAGAAAAAATTAATAAAGTACAAAGTCAAAAGCCTCTCTCTTCATTTCCACCCTTAGCATTTTATGTGCAGCCTGATTTTGTTTTCTTTTATTTTATTTTATTTTATTTTATTTTATTTTTGGCTCTATATTTGTCCCTTTATTAATCTGGGGTTGCCACAGCGGAATGAACCGCCAACTTACGGTATACAGCATATATTCTACACAGAGGATGCACTTCCAACTGCAACCCACCACAGGGAAACACCCATACACACTCATTCACACACATACACTATGAACAATTTAGCTTACCCAATTCACCTATAGCACATGTCTTTGGACTTGTGGGGGAAACATAAGCTCCCAGAGAAAACCTAACACAATTTAATTTAATTTAATTTAATTTAATTTAATTTAATTTAATTTAATTTAATTTAATTTAATTTAATTTAATTTAATTTAATTTAATTTAATTTAATTTAATTTAATTTACATTTATTTATTTTACATTCATTCATTCATCCATTTATTTATTTATTTATTTATTTATTTATTTATTTATTTATTTATTTATTTATTTATTTATTTATATATATATATATATATATATATATATATATATATATATATATATATATATATATATATATATATATATATATATATATATATATATATATATCAGTTCTTTTGAATGGGAGCTCCCAAATATAATATACATACGCAACTGCATTACCTGCTGTTCCCCAGTGTGCTTGAGTGAGAAAGAGCTGTTGGTGTGTGATGTTGTAACTCAAGCAGGAGAATCACTTGGAGGACCAGCATGATGGGAGACGAAAAAAATAGGTGTTGCATTGTCTACAATCAATCCCCAGCAGTGCTTGTTAAAACACTGTGCTGGAAGGAACCCGTGGCTGGGGCTGCTCAAACACAAAGCATTGTGGGTAAGAGATATGCACTTATTTGTAATGGAAACACAAGGATTTCAGAGTCACCAAGGAGGCAAATCAAAGCGGCTGGACCATTTGATTGATATATTTATTAAATTAATGACTGAATTATTGGTTGTTACACTAATATCATGGTTAAAACGTGTACTTTATTATTTATATTATTTAAATAGTATGGTGGCTCAGAGGTTAGCACTGTCACCTCACAGTAAGAAGGTCGTTGGTTCGAGTTCGAGCTAGGCCAATTGGCATTTCTGTGTGGACCTCCAGTTGCTCCGGTTTCCCCCACAGTCCAAAAACATGCGGTATAAGTGAATTATATGAACTAAATTGGCTGTAGTCTATGTGTGTGTGTGTGTGAGTGCAAAAGTGTATGGGTGCATCCCAGTACTGGGTTGCAGCTTGAATGGCATCTGCTGCATATAACATATGCTAGAATAGTTGGCGGTTCATTCTACTGTGGTGACCCCTGATAAAAAAGAGGCTAAGCTAAAGGAAAATTAATTAATAAATAATAAAATATAAAACAATCATTTTAATAATAATAATTAATATAATTGAAATTATATTTTAAAACACAACTGTATTATACACAGTCTTGGCGTGGATAAGTGGCTTTTGAAAATATAAACATCTAAATACCACAAACCTTTTGAAAAAGTAGTTTTTAAGTACGTCACAAAGGTTTTTGTATCACTTTATAAGTAAATCCCTTGGAGGGTTAACCTATAAATTCGCAGTAAAGGTTTTGAAAGATATTACCCAAAGCACAGAGCTGATTTTTAAATACTATACAAATAATAAATATGATTAGTGGATAGAAAATTTCAGTTTTGAATGTTTACTTTTTATGCTGTGTATTTAAAAGAGTGTCATCTGTCTTTGTGTTTTAGCGCAGACAGTTGTCAGAGAGTCAGACAAGGAGTCTGTCTTTATCTGCATACAGTAAACAGATGACAGAATAAGCCAATGACAGCATGAACATCAACAAGGTAACATCTTAAAAGAAAAATCCAATGTACAAAAATCCAATGTACAAAAATCCAATGTTATCAAGACATCCTTTTTATTTTCTTGAAAGAAATAGGAATACTAGTTAGTGGTAGCTAGCTGAAATAAAATATGTTTTGGGTTTTTATTCATTTGTTTATTTAATTTGTCTACATTAAGTATATTTTGACTGTGTGCATATATATATATATATATATATATATATATATATATATATATATAAGTGGTATATATATATAAGTGGTATATATATATAAGTATATAAGCTTATATATATATATATATAGTGCATATATATATAAGTATATAAGCATATATATATATATATAATATTTTGACTGTGTGCATATATATATAATATATAAGTGGCCAGTGAGTGTCTACTTGGATTTCCATGCACATCCATCTCTAGGATTTACAAAAAATGGTCAGAAAAAGAGAAACTATCCAGTGAGCGGCAGTTCTGTTGATGCCAGAGGTCAGAGGAGACTGGCCAGACTGGTTCAAGCTTATAGAAAGGCAACAGTAACTCAAATAACCACACGTTACAACCGAGGTATGCAGAACACACAACACGTTCAACCTTGAGGCGGTTCACCAAAATAGGACAATAGAAGATTTGAAAAACGTTGCCTGGTATGATGAGTCTCAATTTCTGCTGCAACATTCGGATAGTAGGGTCAGAATTCGGCATCAACAACATGAAAGCATGTATCCATCCTGCCTTGTATCAACAGTTCAGGCTTGTGGTGGAATGGTGTGAGGGATATTTTGTTGACACACTTTGGGCCTATTAGTACCATCTGAGCATCATGTCAACACCTGAGTATTGTTGCTGACCATGTCCATCTCTTTATGACCACAATGTACCCATCTTCTGATGGCTGCTTTCAGCAGGATAACGCACCATGTCATAAAGCGTGACTGTTTTTTTAAACACGACAATAGGTTCACTGTACTCAAATGGCCTCCACAGTCACCAGATCCCAATCCAGTAGAGCAGCTTTGGGGTGTAATTATTTTTTTTTATTAAATTATATATGTATTGTATATGTAATTATATATGTAATTATGTGTCAATATGTATTTATATAAATATAAAAGTGTGAAGTGTGCAATTATACATACAGATTTGTTCCACCCTCCAGTGTTTAAAATCCACAATATTACAATATCTAGTTAGCACATTACCATGACGCACACATAACCAGACCTTCTTTAATCTGATTATTGTTGCACATGTAAACACATTCATAGAGCTGTGCTAATTGCAGTTGTTATTTTGAGCCTGAAGGCCCTGGTGAACTAACATCCGCTCTGAAAGCCGGCCTTCTCCCACAACTGCAGCCCAAGATGAAGATCCAGGCCTGGCCAAATCATTAGCTAATGCCTCAGTGTATGGCAGACTGACTCACACGCTGTGATAAATTATGAAGAGAGCCATCGTGCCACATTAATTACATCTAGCAAACTCTGAATGCCTTTTCCAGGACTGGCACCTTGGGATGCCAAAGAGAGATGTCAGTATCTTGCTAAACCAAAATATACTGCCCAGAAAAAAAGGAAATAATAAACACATTTTAAAAACCTGACAGAAATTACAGTACTATATATCAATCCATCCATCCATCTATCTTCTTACAATGTACTCTGCAAATCTATTGCAGTTAGCTAATAGAAAAAAAAAAGAATTGAACCCATTTTTGTTACTTGAAAATAAATCCCTAACAAAAATAAAATTATATACAATCCAGTTATTTCAGCTAATACAAAAGAATACAATTATTTCAGCTAGTCACTAATACTATAATACTATAACTAATACTATATACACTAATACTATACCTAGAACCTAATGTACTAACCAAATGACAATGCTAAAAATAAGCTGCTGGATGGTTAAACTAAGCTGGTGGATTTCAGGAGAGAGAAGAGAGAACACACCCCCATCACCATCAACGGGACACCAGTGGAGAGAGTCAGCACTATTAAGCTTCTTGGAGTACACATCGCTTAGGATTTCACATGGACTGCTCACACAGACGCAGTGCTGAGGAAGGCACAACAATGCCTCTTCTTCCTCAGGCATCTCAGGAGGTTTGGAATGAACCCCCACATCCTCCACTCGTTCTACACCTGCACTACTGAGAGCATCCTGTCTGGCTGTATCACCACCTGGTATGGAAACAGCACCAGCAGCAATCGCAAAGGCCTACATAGGATTGTGCGAACTGCTGGACGCGTAGTATGAGGTGAGCTTCCCTCCCTCCAGGACATTTACACCAGGCGGTGCATGAGGAAAGCCAAGAGAGTTATCAGCGACTCCAGCCACCCAAGCCATAGACTTTTCTCTCTGCTACCCTCAGGCAGACGGTTCCGTAACATCCGGTCACTCATTAGCTGGCTAAAGGAAATCTTCTTCCCTTAGACTATCATGCTGATGAACGCTTAACACACCCCACACAGACTCTTCCATACCCCTTCACTGCACACCATCAATATGTAGCATGCACTGCTCTTTAACCAATTCATACTTGAAACGATACTGCCTACAACTATGTGGACACCTATTCATTGTACATATCGCTGTCAATTTTACATTGTCCTGTTTTTTTGGGAGTATGCTGTTGTATTTTGCACTGTCATTTTATTTGCACTGTCTGTATTTTGCACTGTCGTTGTATTTGCACTTCAGGAGCCAGAACCTAAGCTTTTCACTCATCATAGCACACATGCTGCTGATGATGTGACAATAAAAGTGATTGGATTTGAGGTCAGGCACTAAAACAATTACGTTTATTTATAAACAAATTTCAAAAGGATCACATACTTATGATTGCTTGCGGCTGGTCCTCCATTATTCAATGTATGTGTCACCAATCAGACTACTCCTAAGCCACTATAAATTCCCTAAGTTTCATATAACAGCCATCTTCGTTTTGGAAAATCCCCCCTTCCACCCTTACTCCTCCTGCTTTCCTAGATGGGTGGCATGGTGGCACAGTGATTAGCACTGTTGCCTCACAGCAAGAACATCGCTGGTTGTAGTCCTTACTAAGCCAGCCGACGTTTCTGTGCAGAGTTTACACATTCTCCCTATGCTCATGTGGGTTTCCTCCAGGTTTCCCTGTTTCCTCCTGACTAATCCAAATCAGCACCATAGACATGCTTCTATTAAGTAGTTGTCTCTTAAGAGCAATCACTATGTTCATTAACTACTACAGCAGGGGACTTTTCGAGATCTACCTGAGTTCAAACTCCCCTCACGCCCTGCAAATGGGAGGGAGCCTCGGGCTTGAGGATCTTATGAGCTCAGGACTCTCTCCTGGAAGAGCATGCCAAACAAAATTTATAATTAATCATCAGCTATAAACTCTTGAAACTTTCTAATCTGACAAGAAGATCAGTTAGGAAACCAGTTGTACAACTTTCCCAGTCACCCATGCTAAGCCCCACTCTCTGCACTCAACTTTACCTTCTCCACCAGAGCAGCTCACTCACATTCCACACAGAATGTCCAAGTTTGTAATGTGGTGTATTCATGTTTGGTGTCATTTTAAATGTCTCTGTGTGATTGGAAAAGTGGTCTTAATTTCACTGTAATATTTTAAAATTTCCCTTGTATATGTTAGTCTAGGTTTCGGCTTTGATAAGATCTTTGCCAGTAGCTCCACTCTAGGGAAAATGATCATCACATCAACTCATGACCAGGTAAGGGTCTTTGTGAGGCTTTTATTCTCATGAATTTATGATGATTTGAGTATTTAAGGAAAAGGTGCAGAAGTGTCTGTGGGATCCTGTAGCCAGGAAACCCTGTTGCAGTGTTAGTCTCCAACTCATAAATGTATCTTTGAATAATTGATGTTGTACAATCTGAATTGGCTTTCTTTGTTTAATTATGTGAATTGGAATGGAAAATTGTTGCCTGACCAATAAATGTAAAATTCTTGTTTAACTCTAATATCTCCTTAAATCTTTATAACTAGTAGATTGTTTAGGCTGATGTTTCTGCAGCCTATGACCAGGATTGCTCATAGATTCAGTCATAATGGATGGAGCATGGGCACAGCATTAGAGACCTGTTGATTTCTGACAATCACTGACTTATTATGATATAATCTAGTGGCTAAATTAAACATTCTTTATGTTTGAGCAAGCGTGGGGCAGACTAATATTAGGTAAAGGAAATTAGTTTACAGTTATATTCTCTATCTATGAACCAGAACTGGCGATGATGTGTCTGTGAGCAGATGTAACTGGCCAGAATATTGATTCTAAACGACTTTAGGTAAACGATAACCAACTAACTAAAAAAAAAGGATTTATTAGGTTAATCGATGGAAATTAGACCCAATCATAACCTATAAGGTGATCAGTGTGAATTGTATGCATCTAAATTTAAATTGTTATAAATTGGAGTCAGATTAAATTCATAGTTGGAAACAAATTAAAATATATTTTAACAAATGAAAATATTTATTTTCACATGTGCTAAAAAGACACACATTTAACCTTCACCCATGCTGTTAGTTGTGTCATTGGACTATTAATTGGCCCGTTACAAAAATAAATAAATAAATACAAATAAAATATTTAAATATATTATAAAATTAAAACTTTGTATATGTATAATATCTGTATATGTATAAAACTTTTATTCATTTTTTTTTCTTTTTAATATTATGTTTAAGTAAAAGGTAAATTCTCCCAAACTTAAAAGTCTTAATTTTTTTCTAGGAAACTTCAAATGCTGAATATGTATATTATTTTAGCATTTACCAAAATACTTTTAATGGAATGAAATAAAAATATTTCTTTAGAATGTTTAATTTATTAAGTTTTGTAGTAATAACGGCATATGTTATGTTTATTTCCAACTGTCTTCATACCTTTCCATTGTTAAAAACTAAAATGTAAATTTTTCCAGCAGAAAAAAAATTGTCTTTTTCTTTTTCTATTAAACTCCAAACAGGTCCTAATTCGCTGAAAGGATCTCAATTTAATATCACTTCTGTGTTACTTCACCTCTGCGACTTGTTTCCCAAGAGCATTATTACCTTATTACAATCACATTCAGTCTTCCCAAAGAACTTTTCCCCATAAATACCTTTTTAATAAATGCCCTACATGTTGCTTTAAGTGCAGCTTCATCATTAAAGAACAAACGGCACACATTTGAAGACATTACAGGGAACATTATGTAGAATCTGGGAAGATAAATCTTACAAGTGAGCATAAAATGTTCATTCTCAAGAGTGCAGACGGCTTTTCTAACTGAGTCATACTGATTCAGCCTGCGTTCTGATGCAGGACGCTATGCATAAATCAATATCGCACTCAGACATGAGAATAGTTTTAAACAAGAGCCCTGATGAGCAATTTGAAGTGTAAAGTACTGGCTCTTCTTGCGGTGGACATGCTGGAACATGCTGACACTCTTTACACCATTTGACAAGAAAGACAAAGACACCTGACACGCACACATACAGATACTTCTAGAGAAAATCTGAAAAATCATTGTTCAATTTTTTTTCCACTATAAATTAAATGATAAAATATGAATAATATCCTGCCAGAAAAAAAACACTATATGTTCAAAGACAGAAAACAAATAGGTTTGAAGTTTTGCATTTTTTATTGCATTTTTATAATTGTATTTATGTACTGTCAATCAATCAACCAATCGACCAACCAACTAACCAACCAAACATCCAACCAACTGGCCACACAAACATGTGAACAACCAACCAACCAACTAACCTAACAATCAATCAAGTGACCAACCTACCATTCAACCAACCAACCAACCAACCAACAAAGTAATCAACCAACTAACCAACTGACCAACTGATCAACCTATCAACATACAAATCAACTTACTAACTGGCTGGACAATCAACCAACCAACCAACCAACCAACCAACCAACCAACCAACCAACCAACCAACCATTAAACCAACCAATTAACCATTAAACCAACCATTAAACAAAAAAAAAAAAAAACATAGAACCTTACAACCAATCAAGTGACCAACCTACCATTCAACCAACCAACCAATTGACCAACTAATCAACCTATCAATCTACCAATTACTCAACCAACTGGCCGGACAATCAGCTGACCGACCGACCAATCAATCAATTTACCAACCAGCCAACTAACCTAACAACCAATCAAGTAACCTACCTACCATTCAACCAAAAAACTAATCAATCAACCTACCAACTAGACAGACGACCAATTGAACAACCAACCGAATAACCAAACAACCAACCCACCATCCAGCCGAACACCCTATTGAACAACCAACCAATCAACCAACTAACCTAACAACCAATTAAATGGCAAACCTACCATTCAACCAACCGGTTAACAAATCAACCAAACAATACGCCTACCAACCTACAAATCAACCTACCAACTGGCCGGACAACCAACTATCTAATCTAACAACTAACCTTAAAACTAATCAATCAATCAACCAACCAACAAATCAAGCAACTGGCTGAACACATAATTGAACAAACAACCAACCAACTAACCTAAAAACTAATCAATCAACCAAACAATAAATCAACCAACCAACCAACTAACATAACAACCAATCAAGTGACCAACCCAATTCAACAAATCAACCAAAAAATGGGCATATCAACCCACAAATCAACCTACCAACTGGCCGGAAAACCAATTGAACAACCAACCAACTGG
Source organism: Danio rerio (assembly GCF_052040795.2). Lineage (NCBI taxonomy): Eukaryota > Metazoa > Chordata > Actinopteri > Cypriniformes > Danionidae > Danio > Danio rerio. The sequence goes on from NC_141021.1 coordinate 51,259,433, forward strand.
TTGTTGGTTGCAACCAACAAACACCCAATTAAACAAGCAACCAAACAGCCAACTAACCTACCAACCAATTAAGTGGTCAACCTATCATTCAACCAACCAACCAACCAACCAACCAATCAGCCAACTAACCTAAAAACTAATCAATCAACCAACCAACCAGCCAGCTGAACACCCAATCAAACAACCAACAAACAACCTAACTAACCTAACAATCAATCAACCAACCAATCAACCAATAAATTAACCAAATAAACCAAATAATCAATCAATCAATCAATCAATCAATCAATCAATCAATCAATCAATCAATCAATCAATCAATCAATCAATCAATCAATCAATCAATCAATCAATCAATCAATCAATCAATTAATCAATCAATCAATCAATCAATCAATCAGTCAAAGGATCTGTCATTCTTCAGTCTCTGAATCATATTTTTTCATTATCTACTTTATTTATCTAATGCAAAGCTTTTCCTTGTTTTCTTACTTTTCTACTAGGAGACTTTTTTACCACTTACAGAGGTAGTCGAAAACCCATTTACTGGCTTTGTGTTTGTAGTGTACACTCTCATGTGGCTGAAATGAGAAATGGAAACAGAGAAGAGAGCAAAAAAAATGAAAAGAAAAAAATAAATATAACACTGGTCACAAATTAGAAGTACAAAACGAGGATTTGTGAAGAAAAATGTATTGTGATATAAGCCAAGTGGAGACTTTTTTCATTTTTTTTTTTTTTTTTTTGTTGCCCAGCTTTATTTGTTTGTACTATAGTATATCAAGCAGGAGCTCTGGGAGCTGGAGGAGGCTGCTGCAGCAGTGGCACAAACTGCAGAACTGGGCAGACAGAGTTCAGGAGACTGTGAGCTGTTCCTGCGGGAGTGTTTGCTGCCATGAAAGGCCTAATAATTCATGACCGATGTTTTGTTTTGGTCTCTTCTCTGCACTTATGCGTTCGTCATTCCTCACTGGAGCTTTCACTATGCCCACGTCACACACTGAAACATCTACTCGTATGAACATTCTCTTCAACAATTAGCTACATACAGTAGTATGGTATATAAAGATATTTTCTTACAAAGAAATACTGATTCACTTCACAAGGCCTTTATTAACCCCTATAGAGTCTTGGATGCACTTCTTTGGCCTTCAAAATCTCATTGTTCAACGCCATTTTAAAGCTCTCATGAGCTAGGGCAGTCTTCAACACTATTATTACAGTATTTAAGTCTAACTATATGCCTCTAAATGAAATTATAAACACCTAGATGACTTGAGAATTCATTTTCAAACTCTCAGAATGTTTCCAAATAATACCAGATGGAAACAGAGCCTGAAACAATCAATAACTTCATACTTACCTCCTTTACTTGCAACATACAGTATTGTGTATAAGTATTAAATACTAATAATGCACTATTAAAGTATTAGTATGGACCCTTAATATGTATTAAAAGATTAATGTCCACATGTTTTATTTTATTTTGAAACACTGTCAACCAACCAACTAACTAACCTAACAACCAATCAATCAACAAACCAACCGGCTCAACGCCCAATAGAACAACCATCTAACTAATCTAACTACCAATAAATCAACCAACCAATCACCCAGCCAACCAACCAATGAACCAACCAATCAAACTACCAACCAACCAACCAACCAACAAACCAATTAACTTGACACCCATCAGAAAAACCAAACAACTAATCTAACAACCAATCAATTAATCAACCGACTGGCTGAATACCCATTTAAACAACCAACCAACCAACCAACCAATCAACCAACTAACTAATCAACCAACCAACCAACCAACCACCAAACCAATCTGCCGAAATACCCTATCAAACAACCAACCAACCAACCGACCAACTAACCTAACAACCTATCAATCAACCAACCAATCTGCCAAAACACACAATGGAACAACCAACCAACCAACCAAACAATCGGCTGAACTTCCAATCAAACAACCAACCAACCATTTTTCATGTCTAGTGACTAAGCTGGCCAATCCTGGAGCATCTTGACCTTCTTTGCTTTCAGAACCTTTGTTGCAGAGGCTGAAGTATGAGAAACAGCGCTATCCTGCTGAAGAATTTGCCCTCTCCTGTGGTTTATAATGTAATGGGCAGCACAAATGTCTTGATACCTCAGGCTGTGGATGTTGTCATCCACTCTGCAGATCTCTCGCACACGCCCATACTGAATGTAACCCAAAACCATGATTTTTCCCTCACCAAACAAAAAACACCGAATCGAACAACCAACCAACCAGCCAACTAAGCTAACAACTAATCAACCAACCGCCCAAACACCAAATGGAAAAACCAACCAATCAAACAAATGGCTGAACACCTAATCGAACAACCAATCCACAAACTAACCTAACAACCATCCAGCCAACCAACTAAACAAACTATCGACCAACTAACAAACCAACCAAAAAAGAAAATAGAAAACACACCTAATCAATTAATCAATCAATCAATCAATCAATCAATCAATCAATCAATCAATCAATCAATCAAAAGGATCTGTCCTATGAGGATCTTATCTTTTTTCATCTATTATCTACTATTTTTTTTTCCTTTCCTTGCTTTCTAACTTGTCTACCAAGAGAAAAAAGCAAGTTTATGCCCCCATACTGAATGAAATCTCAATCCACGATTTTTCCTTCACCAAGCTTGACTGATTTCTCTGAGAATCTTCAGTTCATGTGGGTTCCAAAAGGTCGTCTGCAGTATTTGTGATGATTATAATCCAGTTCAACAGATTATTCATCAGAAAAATCTTTAAAATGCAGTAACATACTGCACAGCTGTCCAACAGTAACATTCAGTTCGTATTACAGTTAAAAACAGTGTAATTTACACAAAAACTCTACCAGTGTAGTCATTGTTAATTCATTTTAAATGTTAAAATTCTCAAACTTTCCATTTCTTTCCAGGTTTACAAACAGGCACAGCTATTTCCAGCGGAACCTCAGCCCTCAGGACCCCACGACGCTCCAAGTATTTATATTCTGATGCGAGTTCATGATTAAAATATGATCACTTATAATCAAAAGTAATATTTAAATCAGTCGAGTATAATACAGCTCCTGGGGATTTGATTGCTTTAATGTAGGTAGCTTGACAATCAGCTATTAGTGCATATTTTCACAGCAGGGATCTGAGATAATAATCATTCCAAGATCTCATATGGCAATGCATAAAAAAGAATTGTTTCTCACCGTGCGTGAGTTTGCATAAGAGAGAAGAAAAGGCAGACACAAGTTTGAGCGTTTGCATCTCGACGGGATGTGCGGTGCATGTGAACACCCTTGTTTTCTGACAGGCCGGGGGCTAAAATGAATGATGTGTGCGAAAACTGTGCTTATTCCAGTGATAAATCATTGTTTAGCAAGTTGCCATAAGGGCGAGATAACACTTGACACAATTATTGAAATGGAATTCATGGCCACTCTCTCTCCCCTGGCCCGGTAATGCCGGACACGCTGCCACTCACATAAAGGTATACTTCCAAACAAACACCGCTGAATCTAAACTTCAGATGTGTGCCCTACTTAAATAAAGTGCACCATTTTTAGGCTGCACGACTGCGAATGTTGCTACTAACAAGCCGAATAAACAAGATCAACGATACAAGCGTGCGGCACATGTAAAAGCTCAAAGTTTCTTGTTTTCCAACGTGTTGGGACAAACTTTATATGACTGATCACACACTAAGTTACAAAATAAGTCGGTTTTTCGCTTCGAGACTGTGGTTGGGATCCTGTATGGCTGCAAGTGCATTGCTGCGCATGTGCTGTGGCATTCTTAATGGCTGCTGTGCAGTTACTAGGGTGTTCTGGGCTGTTGTTGAGTGTGTGGGATAGATCCTAATGCCTACTTCACATTACAGGATTTTAAGCACAATTTAGGGTCAAGAGCACTTTTGGAGCACACCAAAAAATGTTCAACCCAGGCTCATTCCGATTACGTACCCCTATATACATTTCTGGAGAGAGCAAAATATATCCCATGTTTTTTTGTTTTTTTTTCGTGCCTGTTCTTCTTGAGTAAGTCAGTCCACCAGAGGCCACTGTCAACTGACTAACTAACTGACTGACTGACCAACCGATTTTGGCTTCTGTTTCTGCCCTACGGCCTCTGGCGGATTTACGCGAGACCAGCAGGCATGAATGGCAATCACGAGAAAAATCTGACATTTGAAAAAGCGACCTCTAGTGGATTCCTAAAAAAAACATAACTCCTGGGACGTATTGGCACTCTCTGCAAACACATATAAAGGTACATATTAAGAATGAGCCTGGATTGCAACCAACATCCCACAGCGATATCCCTCCCACCAAAACACAGTTATTCTCAACCTATTTACAGCTTAGGCCCCTCCCACTTCCCCTCCCACTTGGCACTACCTCCAGGCTGCAGTGATCTATATTTGGCTGGTTGTTATAAAATTGCTAGGGTGCTCTGGCTGATTCCTATTTTGTTGCTATGCTAGTGTTTTAGTGTTTGAAGTTTTAATTATAGGTAACTATGGATATTATTAGTGTGTTCCTATTTATTTGTAGTCATATTAATACATTAGGATGCTCTATGGGATTGCTAGTCAGTTGTTGATGCTGATATGAGCTCTGGGAGGTTGCTATGTGGTTATTAAGGGGTTGCTATACAGTTATTTGCTGTTCTGGGTGGTTGCTATGCATTTCATAGCATGTTCTGGGTGGTTGCTATGTTTTCTAGGCTGTTGTTAGAATGTTATTGGTGATTGCTGGGTAGTTGCTTACATGTTTTGGGTTGTTTTTACAGTATGCAACTGCCATTGGTTGGATAGTGTATTTACAGTGTGGTGCGACCCTTTTAGTGGGGTATTCTGGACGTTTTTCAGGTACATTCTAGGGCAGAACGCCATCCTGGAGGGCTGGTGTCCTGGAGGGTTTAGATCCAACAAAATCAAACACACCTGAACCAGCTAATCAAGCTCTTACTAGATATACTAAATAAAGCTTCCTGGCAAGTGCGTTAGAGCAAGTTGGAGCTAAACTCAGCAGGACACCGCCCCCTAGGACACCCGTTCTAGGCTATTCTGGCTGGTATTCATTTGCTAGGTCTTTCTGCTTGGTTGTTGGTGGTTACTGAGTTTCGTGTGTTCTGGATGGTTGTAAGGTCAACATAGTCTGGCGCTCAACTGGATGTGTGCACGGCCGCCCTACTAAAATAAAGTACACCATTTTTGGGTTCCAATATTGAGAATGTTTTCACTAACAAGCCGAATAAACAGGATCAACTTTACAAGCTCCCAGCACATTTTCTTGACTCACAGTTTCTTGTTTTGTGTTGTGTTTGGCCAACTTTATGCGACTAATCACACACTAGGTGCATCGGTTCCAAGATCATTTCATTTTCCTCCCCAGCTGTGGTTGCGATTCCAAAATGCATTCTCAAACACGCTTTGTGCAACATGTCAACAAACAAAACAGAGGAAAACAAGGTAAAAAAAGAAAATAAAAAGTAGAGAAATGTTTGGGGAACAACTTGATGTTTTTCACAGAGGTAAAACGCAATGCTGCTGAGTTTCAGTTTTCAGGTGTTTTTGGTTTGAGCAATGCAACTATTACTAAAGACAAATATGGCTTGAATGATCGAAGACTGACATGAAAAATCTTTAATTTCTTGTAAGGACAAATGAACTATTATAAATTCTAACAAAAAAGTGGTTTAAAAATGCATTCGCAGAGATCTGAATAACACTGCTGGATGAATTCCAAGAAATTTTTAGATCTTTGGTTTTATTGATCTGAACCTAAGATTTAAAGCTTGATAATACTCGGATCAAATAATGCCCAAAGCATATATAAGAACAGAGTAAGATTTATTAAAGGTACAGGCTTTGCATACTACAAAAAAAAGCAGCATTTGCAATAATTATTCAAGAAAGCACATTAATATAAACAAAAAGTATAAGAGAATACCATTTGAAATTATAAAGCTATGTGGTCAGCATAGACTAATTCTAAAAACATATCCTTGTATACATTTCTGGGGATCGAAAATTATGTAGCCAGAGGAATGTATGGCTGTATTTCATATTTGAATTCAACGAGGCGGTTCCTATTTGTGCTTACCAGCTGGACAGCTTTCCTGCTATTACCAGTTTGTCCAGTAGCTCACCGCGTACATTGGAAAGTTTGAGACACAAAGTGGAGTTGATGGTTATGACGGGGTTTGAGTCCAAAATAAAAGAGTAAGACCAAAACAAAAATAATATAAAACAAACAAGTAAATAACAGGTTGAGAATATAGTAACATCTAAAAACATGGTTAAAGTCAGGCTGCTGTGTTTGCTTTTCTTTTTCTGGACGGGTTTTCAAAACACTACGGTTAGGTTTAGGGAAGTGAGTGGACGCTGTTCAATCGGTGCTTTTTAAAACACTATCGGTTGGGTTTGGAGAAGGGGGTGGGTGTGGGAATTGGTTGGTCATTAGCTATCCACCTATTTTATGTGCATTTTGCATATGCGCATAAAAAACAGGTAATGGAAACGCAATGATGCGCATAAAATTTTAAAATGTTTACAAAAAACTTATGCACATAACTAAGTAGGATATACTTTATATTTAATAATAAAAGATGCGCATAAACTACGATGGAAACACTTTTAGTTTTGCACATAAAGTTCATAAGCATTTTTGGATGGAAACATAGCTATTGAGTCAGTCGACAGTGGTGGATTCACGCAAGAACAGCAGGTGTGAATGGCACTCGCATGAGAAATTTGAGATCTCAAAAAGTGTACACAGCGGCCTCTGGTGGATTTGCGAAAACAAAAACTGCAAAAAAAAAAAAAAAAAAAACAGCTCCTGGGACGTATTTGCTGCTCTCCAGAAATCTATATAGGGGTACATAATCAGAATGAGCCTGTTGTATGTGGCTGTTAGGGTGTTTTGAATGTTTGCTAAAATGTTACTACACTGCAAGACAAAAAAACCTTTCTTAGTTAGAGTTTTTGTCTTGTTCTAGTCCAAAACAAAACTTAAACCAAAAAGCATTTTCAAGAGTAGTTATAGATTAAATATTGTCTTGTTTTTCCTTAAAGCGAAAAATAATCAGCCAATTGGGTATGAAAAATAATCTTAATTTTGGTTTTGAAATAAGACTATTTTGCTAACCCCATTGGGACTCAATTTTATAGAAGAACTGACAAATTTTAATTACTTAATAACTCTTTTTAACATATTAAGTATGTCTCGTAACTCTTTCATTTCCTGCTGGATGAACACCAAGAAGTTGATAGCAGCAGAAGGCCATACAAACAAAATTTACATACTCAAAAAAGGCACCAGCAATTTAACAAAGTTAATAAAATTACACAAAATCTCAGACTTGGATCAAACTAATAGACTCAAATCCTGGCACTGGCACTATATTTTCAGTTGCCTTTCAAAAAGTTGCTTTAACAGAGTTTCCTATAAGCGCATCGGCACATACTGTGTGTTCTTCCGAAGCTCCCCTTGTGCCTCAATCAAAGCCTGTTCTAAGCACTTCTGTCTGATTAGCAATGATTAAGGTCTAGGTCTCAATGGCATTCCTCCTCAAAGCCCACCGGGGCTCTTCAGACGCCCACAGTTACGCCGCTGACCTTCTACGTTCCTCATCTACACAGGAATTGACAATTTCAACCCCACGTGTTATCTAGACTGCAATTTACAAATGCAATCTGGTGTGAAATGTGAGTGATAGAAATCGGTGTGTTCAGAATGAGGAGCGTACAGTGCGACTGCTTGCGATGTGACTGGTGAGCGTGTTCTCCTTGGGTTTGTGAAGGCCAGACGGAGACATGCACCGGTACATTTACTGGAGAAGTGCAATCAGCGCAGGTCTCAACCCCATCTCAACTTGCTCATAATGAGATGTTCAAACCGAGCCCTTGGGACTCCAGCCATTTTCTTCTTGCAGCGAGATGGACATATTGATAGACACGCACAGACACACCGCTCTACGCCATGGCCACAGCATCTAAATAAGCTGAAGTTGTTACGAAACGTTGTAAAAAGTATTATTGGTTACTTGCTTGCTGTTTGCTTGTGGTTGCTGAATTATGTGCTGACAATAGTGCAGCTTCTATATTGCTTCATGTGGGCAGTCAATATTAATTTCTACTGGCCGATCAAATGAAACCAGACAGCCAACTTGATGCCTTCTCAGCTTTATTGATGTGTTATGGTGAAAAATGTTTCTTTAAAGTGGTATTTCATTTTACGTTACGTCAAAAAAGAATGAAAGAATGCAAAAATGTACTCTGTAAAGTTCTGAAAACCTCATTTAAATAATTTATTATACCTTAGCAACTTCTCAGAACAGCCTTGCATAGCAACACTATAGCAACCACCCAAAAAAAAAAAAACAGTAACATCACAGCAACCACCCAGAACACCTTAGTATCTAGAAAACAAACCCAAACAACCAAGCATAGCAACTGCCCAGAGTATCCTAATAACTACCCAGAAACTACTAGAACACTGCCTAGTAACAACCCATTACACCCTAGCATCTGGAAACAACCAAATAAATTTAGCATAGCAACTTAACAAATACAATATCCAAATTACCACCCAGAATGCCCTAAAAACAACCAAAAAACAACCAAAACAGTATAGCATGGCAACTGCTCAGAATATCCTAACAACTATAACATCCTAACAACCACCCAGAATACCCTAGAAACTGCATAGAAACAACATTTTACATCCTAGCATAGCAAAACCATTGTAACTGCTCAGAACACCCTATTAGCAACAAAACAACCACTCAGAACACCCTAGTATCTAAAAAAGAATAAAAACAATCAAGCATAGCAACTGCTCAGAATATCCTGACAACTACAATACCCTAACAACCACCCATAATAGCCTAGCAACTGCTTAGTTGCTTCCCTAGGAAAGCAAAACCTTAACAACCACCCAGGAGACCCTAGCATAGCAACATTTTAGCAACCACTCAAAAAACCCTAGCAACAGCACAACAACCATACAGAACACCCTAGCAAGTAGAAAACAACCGTATCCTAACAACCACCGATAATACCCTGGCAACTTCATAGTAACAACCCATTGCACCCTAGAATAGTAAGACCCTAGCAACTGCCTATCACACCCGAGCATAGCATCACTATAGCAACCACCCAGAAAACCCTAGCAACAGCACACCAAACCAAAACAATCTACCATGGCAACTGCTTAGAATATCCTAACAACTACAATATCCTAACAACCACCAAAATACCCTAGAAACTGCAAAGAAACAACCAATTACACCCTAGCATAGCAAAACCCAAGCAACTGGTCAGAACACCCTAACATAGTAACATTATAGCAACCACTCAGAAAACCATAGCAACAGCACAACAACCACCCAGAAAACACCCTACCATCTAGAAAACAGAAAAAAAAATCTAGCATAGTAACTGCCCGAATACTCTTACAACTTCAATATCCTAACAACCATCCATAATGGCTTAGCAACTGCATAGTAACAATCCATTACATCCTAGCAAAAAAAAACCTTAATAACCACCCAGAACACCCTAGCATAGCAACGCTCTAGCAACCACTCAGAAAACCTTAGCAACAGCACTACAACCACCCAGAATACCCTAGCATCTAGAAAACAACCAAAACAATCTAGCATAGCAACTGCCCAGAATATCCTAACAACTACAATATCCTAACAACCACCCAGAATGTTCTAGCAGTTGCATAGTAACAATCCATTACATCCTGGCATAGCAAACCCCTTGCAACTAGAACACCCTAGCATAGCAACACTATAGTAACCACCCAGAACACCCTAGCATCTAGAAAACAACCAAAACAATCTAGCATAGCATCTGCCCAGACTATCCTAGCTACTGTATCCAGAATGCCCTAGCAAACTGCATAGTAACAGCCCATAACAACCCTAGCACAGCAACACTATAGCAACCACATACTACCCACTGCACCACTGTGACACCTTAAATAATTTCTTTTTATTCATCGGGGGTCACCACAGCAGAATGAACCGGCAACTATTCCAGCCTATGTTTTACGCAGCGGATGCCCTTTCAGCCACAACCCAGCACTGGGAAACACCCAAAAAACTCACATTCACACACATACACTTTGCACTATTTAGTTTACCCAATTCATCGATAGCGCAATGTCTTTGAACTTGGGGGGAAACCGGAGCACCTGGAGGAAACCAACGCGAACACGGGGAGAACATGCAAACTCCACACAGAAATGCCAACTGACCCAGTTAACCAGCAACCTACTATTTTTAAGTGTTTTTTAGTATTTGTGTTAATGTTTTTATATGTGTTTATATCCTGTTTTAGTCTGCTTCAATAACCCTGTCTGAAATAAGCGCTAGCACTCAACAAAAATCACAAATGTGAAATCTCTGGTTTTCTCATCTGATCCGATAAAAAAAACCCAGCGATCTCAAAGCCCCAAACGACTCCTAACAACGAATCAAGCTGTGAAACAAAGCTTGTTTTCAAAAGTCAGAGATATCAAAAAAGGAGCTCAAAGATTTCACACGCCGACAATTAGAAGCCAGACATTTTAATATCAACTTTTTCAAAGGCAAAACAAAAAAATTATTGTCTCAGCAGAGTCTATTCTTATTTCCTCTGAAGATTTTTTAGAAAACATCCGAGGCAAACTCGAATAAAGCACGACTGTCACATATTAGTTTGTTTTGCTTCCAAGATTACACTTGCCGGCCAATTTATTAGGTACACCTGTCCAACTGCTCTTTAACACAAATTTCTAATCAGCCAATCACATGACAGCAACTCAATGCATTAAGTCATGTAGACATGATCAAGACAATCTGCTGCAGTTAAAACCGAGCATCAAAATGGGGAAGAAAGGTGATTTAAGTGACTTTGAACAGGGCATGGTTGTTGGTGCCAGACGGGCTGGTCTGAGTATTTCAGAAACTGCTCTACTGGGATTTTCATGCACAACCATCTCTAGAGTTTACAGAGAATGGTCTGAAAAGGAGAAGATATCCAGTGAGCGGCAGTTCTGTGGGTGCAAATGCCAGAGGTCAGAGGAGAATGGCCAGACTGGTTTGAGCTTATATGAATGCAACAGTAACTCAAATAACCCCTCGTTACAACTGAGGTATGCAGAAGAGCATCTCTGAATAAACAACATGTCTAACCTTGAGGCAGATGAGCTACAGCAGCAGGACACCATATTGGGTGCCACTCCTGTCAGCTAAGAACAGAAAGCTGAGGCTACAATTCGCACAGGCTCAACAAAATTGGACAATAGAAGATTGGAAACACGTTGACTGGTCTTATGAGTCTCAATTTCTGCTGTGACATATGGATGGTAGGGTCAGAATTTGCCGTCAACAACATGAAGGCATGGATCCTTCCTGCCTTGTGTCAATGTTTTAAGCTGGTCGTAGTGTAATGGTATGGGGGATATTTTCTTGGCATACTTTGGGTCCATAAGTACCAATTGTGCATCGTGTCAACTCCACAGCCTACCCAAGTATCGTCCAACCCTGCACAAGTAAGGTGTACCTAATAAAGTGGCCGGCTAATGTATATGATTGATGAATTTACTTTGGACCGTTTTTATTTGTACTTTTTACGGGGGAATGAAAAACAAAACAAAACAGGAAGAGGTTTAATATTAAGGCCTGCATTACGGTCTACAAAACCCAAGTGGGAGTGAATTATAAATCAGAAGCATGTCTGGTCTGCGAGACACTTTGTCAAGCTCAAACATTGACAGAAGAGCCTCCTCTGTCTGTCCACGATAACACCGAAAAATCTCCAAACATCACAAGCGTCCGTGATCAGTGCCGTGTGGAATAAAATATCTCCCCCTTCCTCCAGACTGAAAGGAGGATGTTTTGGGAACGAGAGCGCAAGCAGGCTTACTGATCTCAGTCCTTAGAATCAATCAAGACGGCATTGCCCAGCGGTTAATACGGGACGCGTTTGTAACCCGATCGATAGTTGGCCCTGCTGCGCTGCATATAAATTTCCTATCCTGGATATTGATGAATTAACCTTAAATAACCCTAACTAGATATATGTAGAGATCTTGGGTGGATGCTGACAGATTTATAACTTGTCAAAGATGAATGCCGGATCGATGGAGGAGAATAACTCGGCTTCCGTTTGTTGATCCTTTTTTGTGATTCATATAATCCCCTTTGCTGGAAATTGATTTCTTACACTCGTGTTGTGAAAGGACAAGAGGAAGTCCTGTTTAAAGTAACTGTAAACGGGGATCAACAGAACTAGCTAGTGATTTAATGACTGAGCACATGACACTTAATAACAGTTATCATACTCTAGCGTAAAATCTCATTCACATTCACGATGTGTGTCATGTCATGACATGAAAACAAGGTTTAATGAAGTCTTATGAACACCAACTAGCAATACTTTTTTTTTTTAAAGTACTGTGAATCTGGCACAGCAGGCATTCATCCGGCACTGGCATATAGCTTGTGGGCCACACATAACCCAGGTTTGACAGAGGTGGCACCGTTGTTAAGGCAGTACACAAGTCATGGGCCAGATGTCAAATCTAGTATTTGGCCCAGATGTTAATAAATGATGTGTGGGCCACATAAGTTTGGCCTTTCTTGACCCACATTTAAAATACTTTATCAATTTCACTGCTGTCATGACACATCAACATATCAAGCCCACTTCAGGCCCAGTTATGGCTTATTAACTTGGCTGATACTTCGCCCAGATATGGTCCATATTTGGCCTTTGTCTGGAAGCCAGATTTTGTCCAGTCATGTATCATATTTCCCTGTGGCCTTTGGGCCAAGCAAAAGCTGATTGTGTGGGCCAGATCTGGGCCATAGAAATTTTGCTATGTGGGGTTTATCTTGTCAAAATTATAAAGGCTTTATGACAGTCTTATGAACGTCAAGTAGCAAATAGCCAGTGATTTAATAAGATAATTATACTTTTAATGAGATAATATACTTCTTTAAAAAGTACTGTCATGATGCGTGTCATGTCATGATTATGAATGTTTTATGACAGTCTTTGATTTAATGAGATAATACACTTTGCACTATTTAGTTTATACAATTATACAATTACAATTATACAATTATATATATATATATATATATATATATATATATATATATATATATATATATATATATATATATATATATATATATATTATCTCATTAATTATATTTATTTTCTCATTAAATATATTTATTTATTTATTTAATTGTCATGTCATGAATGTAAAAGTTTGATCACCAACTAGCAACTAACTAGTGATATATATATAACTAGTGATATATATATATATATATATATATATATATATATATATATATATATATATATATATATATATATATATATATATTTTTTTTTTTTTTTTTTTTAAGTGCTGTCATTGCATGAGTCATGTCATGAATGTAAAGGTTTTATGACAGTCTTATGAACACCAACTAGCAACTAGCTATAGTGATTTAATGAGATAAGAGGCTTTAATTAGGATAATATACTTAAATCAAAAAGTACTGTCATGATGTGTCATGTCATGATTATAAAGGTTTTATCACAGTCTTATGATCGCGAACTAGCTTTAGTGATTTAATGAGATAAGATACTTTAAGTAGGATAATACACTTAAAAAAGTACTGTCATGATGTGTCATGTCATGATTATAAAGGTTTTATGACAGTCTTATGATCGCAAACTAGCAACTAGCTTTAGTGATTTAATGAGATAAGATACTTTAAGTAGGAAAATATATATAAAAAAGTACTATCATGATTTGTCATGTCTTAATTATAAAGTTTTACGACAGTCTTATGAAAACCAACTAGCAAGTGATGCAGTGACATTATACAAATTAAATGAGATAATATACATGTTTTTAAGTATTGTCATGATGTGTCATGTCATGGTTTAAAAGGTTTTAAGACAGCCCAATAAACACCAACTAGCAGGTGATTTAATGAGACAATATACTTTAATAATATACTTTTTATGATATAATATACTTTTAAAAAAAGTAATGTCATGATTTATGTCATGTCATGGTTATAACAATTTTATGACTGTCTGATGAACACCAACGAGCAGCTAGCTAACAATTTAATGAGATCATACCCTTTTAATGAGATAATATACTTTTGTTTTAAGTACTACCATGATGTGTTTTCAATTCAATTCAGCTTTATTTGTTTAGAACTTTTACAATGTAGATTGTGTCAAAGCAGCTTCACATAAATGGTCATAGTAACTGGAACAGTGTGGTTCAGGTTTTAGTGTTTAAGTTCAGTTCAGTTCAGTTTAGCTCAGTTCAGTGTGATTAAATCATTACTGAGAGTTCAAACACTGAATTGCAAATTCATCGATGCGTAGCTCTACCAATCCTGAACCATGCGAGGCAGTGGCGACAGCGGAGAGGGAAAAAAAACTTCACCTGAAGTGTGTCATGTCATGACTAGAAAGGTTTTATGACAGTCTTATGAACACTAACTAGCAAGTAGCAATTGATTTAACGAGATAATATACTTTTCATGACATATCTATACTTTAAAAAAAAGTACAGTCATGATGTGTGTTATTTTATTATCTTATGAACCCCAACTAGCTAGTGATTTAATGAGATAATATAATTTTAATGAGATAATATACTCAAAAAATACGTTCTGTCATTGTTTATGCTGTAAAATGTTTTATTTTCTGTTTAAAATTACTTTCAAAGTGCATAATGAGAGCATAATTTGTGCTCTGATGACATTTGATGTTAAAAAAAATCTATATTTAGTAAATAAAGAAATAAAGTAACGCTTTACTTGAAGGGGTGTTCATAAGGCTGTCATTAAACCTTTATAAAATGATATGACACATCATAAATGTAAATTCAATTTTTATGCATCCTTATAACAACTGTCATTAAGTGCCATTCGCTCTGTTAGAACATTTTAAATGCAAAGATGACATTGTTTGTTATGACAACTTGACATGAAAACATCACAACCTGTTTGTGTTTTTGTCATGACAATTTGATATCACCAAGACAACAAAACTTGTCATAAATCCATCATAAACATGACTGTCATGAAGCCATTATGAGTATGTCATTAATTTTATAACCGCTTCATTAAAATGTGTTGACCTCAATCACAGTGGTACAAGCTAAATCTGTCATTAAAATGTCATTAAATATTAAAGACGCTGTTAAAAATGATTTGAAAGAGAAATGACACTTTAAATGAGACACTTTAATGACAAATATAGTTCGTCCTGACCTGAAAAATATTCATGATGCAGTTATTATGGCCTCATGACAATCATGTTTATGACAGATTTATGACAAGTTATGTTGTCTTAATAATGTCAAGTTGTTATAACAAAGATGAAGACTAATGTATTTGTTTATGTCAAGTTGTCTTAACGAACAATGTCATATTTAGTAGGTGTTGATCTTTATCTTTGAAGGCAGAGTTTAGTCACACTAATATGTAATAAAGTAACTCATTATGTTTGGCAGTTTACTTTAAGCTGTTTAGCTTTGAGTTCTGAAACTTACAGGATATTTTTGGAACCAAAATGATCCTTTATATGTCAAAAGATCAAGTAGATTTCATTTCTCAGTTGATACCTGCATTAAGAGTCTCACTGTCCCTTTAAGTAGGGCGGTGGGCGAACGAAAGGGTGCAAACATCTATTAAACAGCTTTAGATGAAAATGAGTGCTGTTGTGTTTGGACCCCACAACTTGTATGTGCGTGATTGATCACCGGCTCTCTGTTTCTCTGGCCCCACCGCATTAATGGCCTTCCTCGCACCCTCCAATTACTCGGAGGAAAATGATTTGAGCCCCTCCTCATGTCTAAGAGCCATTGGAAATTTCTGAACTGGATCCAGTCCAACTTAATGCATAAATTAGCAAGGCCGTGCAGAAGGAATCCGGGCTCCAGCCAGCAGTATTACAGTAACCTGCAGAATCTTACAACCATGCGTCTGTTTTAAAACTGCATGTTTTGAGGATTTTGACACTAGCAAAATAGCAGGACTGCTGTGATTTAGGTTTAAAAATTTGGTAACACTTTATTTTAAGTCACAATTGGTGGTTTTAACAAATCATTAACTAACACTACTAGCTTAATAAACTACTAATTTGGATTTAGGTTTTGGGAACAATTAGGATTGCAGAATAAGATCATAAACTAATAATAAACAGTTAATATCTTTAACACAGACTCATTGGGGATATGTACCTCTGTCTACATTTCTGGAGAGCGCAAATTATGTAGCCATAGGCATGTCGAGCTGCATTTTGTCTTTAAAACGAACAGGGTGCTATGATGCCGCCGAAGGCTTATTTCCATTTTACCATTACCAGCTGACCACTTATCTCCGTACAGATGGCTGTTTTAGTGTTATTAGTTTGCCCAGTAGCTCACTACATAAGTAAATAAACAACAGGCTGAAAACATGGTGAAATCAGATGACTGCAACAGCTGTTCTTTTTCTAGATTGCTTTTGAAAGCACTATCGGACAGGGGTGGGTGGGTCAAAATAAATCTTTTGTTGCTCTCGAAATATGTTGGATTAAGTTTCACCTCACAATTTACTACATACAATTTATTATAGCTTGTTAGATTTGCTGCTATTTGGGTGCGAGCAAAAATGAACACTTTGTGTGTGTCCCTATAATTTTAGAAGAGAGTAAAGCATTTACATGCTATTCTGACAGAAACAACAAAACAAATCTCACAGGGCCAAAATGTCAGAAACGTGCAACAATTAAAGACTTACATGTTCAAACTGCAGTCAGAAAAGGATGGAGATGAAAAGGTTACAACTTCTAAACTGAAACAAGACATTCCTTTATTGATATATTTATGCAGTTGTTAAGGTAGTAAAGTTGATTCACCTCATCATCTAGCATGCTGGTGCTCTGTTCTGATGTGCTGGCCTTTAAAAATATATATTATTACACTATTAGTACAACTCTCATATCTACACAGTAAGTCTAAAACGTCCACAACCTGAGTTTAAAGTCCGTATACAGTTGAAGTCAGAATTATTAGCCCCCTTGTTTATTTTCTTTTTTTTTTTACCCAATTTCTCCTTAACGGATGGAAGATTTTTTTTGCTAACACATTTCTAAACATAATAGTTTTAATAACTAATTTCTTATTACTGATTTATTTTATTTTTGCCATGATAACGGTAAATAATATTTTACTAGATATTTATCAAGACACTTCTATACAGCTTAAAGTGACATTTAAAGGCTTAACTAGGGTAATTTGGTTAACTAGGCAGGTTAGGGTAATTAAGCAAGTTATTGTATAATGATGGTTTGTTCTGTAGACTATCGAAAAAAACATATATAGCTTAAGGGGGGTTAATAATTTTGACCTTAAAATGTTTTTTTACAAATGAAAAACTGCTTTTATTCTAGCCAAAATAAAACAAATAAGACTTTCTCCAGAAGAAAAAATATTATCAGACATACTGTAAAAATTTCCTTGCTTTGTAAAACATCATTTGGAAAATATTTAGAAAAGAAAAAAAAAATCGAAGGAGGGCTAAAAATTTTGACTTCAACTGTATGTGTCTGAGACAAATAAATGGAACCAGACAATGCAAACCTTTAGCCACGCAGCATATTAACAAGCATATTCAGAATGGACATTTGAAATCATTCTCAAAATATAAAGTGACATACTTGTTTGATTTATAAAGTTGTGTTATTAATAACCTTCAGAAACAACACTAAGCTGACTCTCATTGGTAAAACAATGACAATGACGATGAAAACATGCAGATTAAGGGCTGGCAAAATATATGCAGCAATAAGACCCCGGAAATCAGAGCAGCAAATTATTCCTCATTCTTGGAGCGAAAGGCTCACCAAAACAAAGTTTCCAGATTGTGCTTTTCACATTTTTTGCATTGGTATAGACGCACCAGGGACACTATTATAGCACTTAAACACAGAAAAAGTCATGGTATGTTACTCTTAAAGGAATTTCCCCTCAGAAAATTCTTATGTAGTTGTCATAAGAGCTTTTGCCAGCAGTATTAATCTGTTATTAATATCATAAGACATATATCTTACAACCCGCACCACATTGGTCAAGCATGAGTCTGTGTTTCTGTTTTACACCTGCATGTTTATGGGATACTGTTGCTTAAGAAGTGAAGGAGCAGAGCTGCAAGGCTGAATGCTTTGGGAAAGAGGATTAAGGTTTGGGATTCTCTGTTGCGGAGCGCAGGGGTGGGAATAAAGCAGCAGAGCGGAGAGATCAACAGAGGAGGACAGTGAGAGGAGAGATATGTAGAAAAGGATGAAGTGTTGACAGATAGGCTTCCTTTTTTTTCCTTCAAATCTATTGATGAGGAAAGAGACACAGCCAAACGTCCTCACAGGAAAGCTGCTGGCTACAGCGCTCTGGAATATGTGCGCTGTTAAAAATACATGACTACTGTGGAAAGAGAGAATCGAGTTGGAAATAAAAGCGAAATATAAGGTTTCTTTTCTTTGTGAGGGGCACCGGTGGGAGGGCTGGGTGCACTGTACAGGATACAAAATTAAAGAAAAGAAATATAAAGGAAAAGAATGAGGGAAAGAAAAATTAAAGGAGATTTTGTTATAAAACAGCCAAACAAAACTGATATAGAATTGTTTGTTTCTAAATACTTTACATGTTGCTTTTATTGGGATGTTTGTCATGAAATATATAATTTATGACAATACTTTATATACCCTAATTTTGACCAACTTAAAAAATAGATAAACATTGACACTTGGTCAAAGATGGTCATCCTATTAAAATAAATAAATAAATAAATAAAAAATAAAATAAAATAAAAAGTAAAAAAATGAAAAAATAAAACAAATATATAATATAATATTGAATAGTTATTAAAATAAAAAATACATAATAAAATAAAAAATATATAAAGTTTAATAATTAATAAAATAAAATGTTTAATAATTATTAAAATAAATAAATAAATGAATAAATAAAAATAAATAAAATAATAAATAAATAAATAAACATCTAAAATAAAATAAAAACATAATATAATATTTGATAATAAATAAAATAAAAGTAATTAAAATAACTTAAATAAAATAAATATCTAATATAATATTTAAAAATTATTAAAATAAATAAATAAATAAATAATTAAATAAATGCATAAAATAATATATATATATATATATATATATATATATATATATATATATATATATAATACTCTATAAATAATAAAATCTAATGTTTAATGAATATTAAAGTCTATAAATAAAACTAATAAAAAATTAAAAATAACAAATTATTAAATATCTAAAATAAAATAAAAATCTATAATATAATATTTGATAAATAATAAAAATACAAGAACATGTTTAATAATTATCTAACTAACTAACCAACCAAATAAATAAACAAATAAATAAATAAATAAATAAAAACAAAGTATTTAAATTTGTCTAAATTGTTTTTAATTATTTTAATTTTATAAAAGTTTAAAAAGTTTTTACTTGTGAATTTTTATTTACCTTTTAAGCACCAAGGATAAATTATGTATTATTAACTTGTATTTATTAATACAATAAGCATAGCTGAAATGTTCTTATAGTATAATTAAATTTAGTATTTATAAAAATTATAGTACTTTAGTTTGTTATGCAACATATAGTTTTACTACAATTAACTGCAGTAACTGCAATAACTCTGGCTGGTTGTCACATTTCCTAAATAAAGACAAAATGCATTGTCATAAAGTTCCCCTGTTATGCGGCAGTGTGAAAATAATCAATTCAGTCTGTTTACTGTGTGCACTGATGCCATATCTCCAACAACATCATTAATATAAAAAACACAAATGAATGAATAAAGTTAGAATGTATCTGCAGGTGTGTGTGTGTGTGTGTGTGTGTGTGTGTGTGTGTGTGTGTGTGTGTGTGTGTGTTTAAGGACAGCTGAAGACGGCAGTGTTTCGCTACAGTGAACACTTCACATGGCTTTGCTTTCCTCTGGCAGCTTTTAATCAGGTCCAGCTCAGCTCACAATTTATTTTTCTCCAAGCCAAGTCAATATATTAGCATATGATTAATTACTCTCCGTAAATACGCAGACAGTGAACTTGATGAGGTTTGCTAATTCCAAATGCTGATAAGGCTAAACAGAATAGATGAATTGCATTGTGGGTAAGTCTGACAACTTTTTCGTCTTCTTTTCAATAATAAACTCGTCTTCTCAATATCCAGATGTCTTTATGATATTCTGGCTTGATTCAGTGTGTAGATGTTTTTTTACTGAACAGATTTGATTAGCTTGGAGCTTTATTTGTCTTCTGTGTTGATGGAAGACCATTAGATTGTGTGTGTTTTATTTGTTGGTTTATTTGTGAAAATACAGCTAGTGACACTGAAATATTTCATGACAAATTTGTACAACATAACAAAAGTTATTGCAGATGTTGAATTTCTGGTATTCTTCTAATATTGTAAATAACATATTTTCTGTATTGCCGATATATATTTTACTAGTAATTTTGTTATTAATTAATTAATTAATTATTTAATTCAAGTCATCTTTATTTGTATAACGCTTTTATAATATAGATTGTGTCAAAGCAGCTTCACATTCATGGAGTGAATTTGAAACAGTGTCAGTCCAGTTTTCAGAGTTTAAGTCCAGTTCAGTTTAGTTCATACCAGTTTGTTTCGCTGGTATGAACTGGTATGAGTTTCACTGCAGAGAATTTAAACAATGAAGAGCAAATCCATGGATGCGCAGCTCTACAAGCCCTGAACTATGCAAGCCAGTGGCGACAGCGGCGAGAAAAAACTTTACCAACTGGCAAAAGTGAAGGATAAAAAACCTCGAGAGAAACCAGGCTCAGTTGGACACAACCATTTTGCCTCTGGAAAACATCCACACACACATTCACACACACACACTCACTACTGACAATTTAGCCTACACAGCAAATTCATCAGAGTTAAATTCTCGGTGTTGAAGCATTTCAGAGTAAAGTGTTGACGTTAAAGAGTTAAATTTTGATAAATGAATATAATAAGAGTTAAAATTGATTTTATTCAGTGCGAAATCAAGGAGTTATCTTTTCAATACTTGGTGGTGTTATTTCCAACATCCGGGAATTCATGCAGCCCCAGTCACTGAAGAATTTTCCAGACGCCATTTTCCATCTGAGGTTTAGAACAGCAACTGGTGAGTCAAACTACCTAAATGTTGGTATTTTACTGACTTTCTTTAAGGAAATACAGTTGTAAACATATTGTTAAGTTAATAATTTTAGAATGGAGTGACAATTTTAAACTTCTGCGGTTCATTCATGGTCGTTTGTGTATAGCTTAACTGCATTACTATTCACTTCTTTTCAAGAATGTTTTTATATATGCTCACGCATACATAGTGCATAAAAACATCAAATGTACATGTTAAACACATTTATGTCACGCTTAATGCTATTTTGTGCGTTGTTACCCATCTGTAAAATAAAATCGACACTTCTCCTTTAATTCAAAGCAAACTAGCGAGGGAATCCCCGGAGCAGCCTAGCCTACTCTGCCTGGATGCTAACGGCAACACAGGACGGTTTCCATGAGCTCTGGAGTTTCTAAAACATATCTGGTGAGTAAATGAACATGCTTACTTGTAAAAGGCTTCCTGACTGAAACATATGATTGTTTGTTATTCGTGTACGTTAATTTGGTTATTTTAAACACCGCAGCCCTTTTAAACTGGTTCATTCGTGGCTGTCCAAATAACGTTAGTCCATAGACTCGTGTGATAACGTAACAGTTACGCTTGAATTATATTAAGTGTTGACTTCCATTAAAGTCGGAATGTTAACATTAATGTCTTTAAATGACCGCGTTTGCACTTTATCAGACATTTGACGTTACAGAAGTCTCCCGGAAGTTGCGGGACTAACGTTAACGTTATCCCGCAAATGCACAGAGACTCCCAGATACCCAAGTTGATGCCCGCAAACAGTGGCGGCTGGTGCTAAAAAAATGTGGGGGGGCGCAAACACCAGAACTGACCTAACGGTTGGTAATGCAACAGTGTAAAAGCCATTTATCAGGTGATGTATGAAAAAACAAAAATATGACTAAAGCATACAACAAATGCTTCATAAATCAGAAAATTTTAGTTCAATTTAGGTTTATTATCAGTAATGAAGTAATCAATAAACACACGCACAGACACACATAGATGTTGCCTAATCACTGGCCAGTAGCACTACTTGAAAATAAATTTTGCTCTCCTTTCTTTCTGGCTTGCAAATTTCTCAATGACCTTTTGGTTAAAGTCAGTCATCTCAGTCACTAGTCTCTTCTCTATTGACAGCATGGCCAATGCATTCAGCCTCTCTTGGGTCATGCTGTTTCTCAGAAAAGTTTTTATTCTTTTCAAAGTTGAGAAGCACCTCTCAGCTTCTGCTGTGGTCATAGGCGTAGTTACCAGAATCTTTAGGAGAGTTACAGTCTCTGAAAAGACTCAGCAGGCTCCTTGGAGTAGATGAGACTGAGCTCTGTCTTTAGCTTACTTCCATCGAGCACAGGATAGGCTTTCAGAGTCCTGCTAAGTGCATCTTCTGGAAAAGCTACTGTATACTGCTCAAACCTGTCTGCCTGCAGCAATGTGGCACTAACGAGGTGGTCTGTGAAGGAGAACCGCTCCAGTGTGTGTGTGAGTATGGTATCACAGACCTAAAGGATAAAGACAAAAATGATGTAATTATGTGTCAATTTCAACTGCTACATTAAAATAACCAGGTTGAGTTATAAAGGCAGACCAGTTGTAGTGGTTAAATTCATACTTTCTCAAAACCTCATAAACACATTCATTCTTAGTAAACATGTCAAGCTCCACTAGAAGAAGCTGAAGAATAACAAATCATTTTAGATAATAGTTTAAAGAGTATATACGTTTAAGAAGATCACCTAGTCATAAAAATGCATTTACATTTATCATAGTTTTATACAGACCACTATTCCCAGCTTATAAATCAACAACACTTAGATTCAAAATTCTTATCAACTATTTTTATATAATGCTTCTATAATGAGACACTTAAAGACTCCTATTTGAAAAAGACCTGGTCATTGTATCATATAAACAAGCCAGTGTGCTTGCAACAAATTAAACTGTATTGTTTCATTTACTATCTCTGGGTAAATGTTTTGGTGACTACAATATTATTACTCCTCAAATTATTATTGAGCAGTTCCAGCATTATGGATGTGGCATTTGCAGTAAAAACTCAAAACATAAATTCACAGAGAAAGTATGTTAACATTATATTGAAATATCTGTTTATATTTTCCAAAACTACTGACCACGTAGCTATAAGATCAGCTTAATATCAATCTGTAAACATGTTTTGTACTTTAAATGAGGAAAATAAACAAAGGAGTTATGGATGTAACTAAAAAAAGTCTGTGAGTTTGCAGTATACAACAGGCCTAGTAGAAATTCTGTCTGTTAAACTGCAAAACCCCCCAAAATAATGCTAAGCAGGAGGTTAAGAGTTTTTTTTCTTCTATAAAACAAACATGATTGATTTTATTTGATAATTTTTCATTTATGAGGAAAAAGCTTAGTTATGGATTTGACACCTCTGTATTATGGGTGTGACGGATGTGAAATTGCCTTTCATGTGACTTGGGTAAATAAATAAAAAATTTTTTAAAACATTGACAGAGACATTTGAGTATGTCTAAAGTACTGTAAAATACTTGCTTACACACACACACAAAAAACACAGAAACAGTTTCGGTATTTTGTTGAGAACTTAATTTTTTTCATGAAAAGGTTAACATTTGCAGGGAATTGCTCTATTATTATTTTTATCTTAAAATCAATGAAAAGGATATTTACAAGTTCCCATAGAAGGTAACTAAACAATACAGTTTAGCTTGTTTGTAATGACTTATTTTGATTAAAATAAAAACTCACTTCTGCTGCTATCTGTTCATGAACCTCTGGACTGAGGGACCGCCGCCTCTTCTGTTGAAAACCACCTTCACTGCATTGGTCAACCAGGGAATGGAGAGAATTTCTGTAAAGGAATAAGAAAGTGTATGAATAATAATAATAATAATAATATTAGTAATAATCATAATAAATCCAAAACAAAAAAACAGCAACTACCTGATCTTCTGTATGTCCTGCTGGAATTGCTGGATGCTCCCCCTGATGTGGACTGAATCGATGTCCTTCACGGCAAACAGCAAACACGGGAAACAGTAAAAGGCATGACTTACATCACAACCTGCCAGCCAGCTCCGTTTGTCATAACAAGTGCTGGAAAAGCCCCGAGTGTGCGCGCGTCCACGATCACTTGACTGCTGTTGAATTTGCAAGGAAGGTCGATCTGGTCCAAGCTCCTTGATTCTTTTTTTTTTCTTCATCCAAACGCCTTGTGAAAGGATATCTTTGCAAATATACAACGGAATTTTCCTTCATTTCGAGAAATTGCACTTGCTTCCACTATTATTAATTGTCGTCAGTTAACTGAGGAGCTGCTTGCTAAGTGAAAGGTCCAAGTGGGAATGGTCCAATCACATAAGGCCAACCATATAAAAACAAATATGATTCGTTCTGACAACATAAATGGGCGGGTTCGGGGCGCAGAGTGCTGCGCCCCAAGGACAATTTAAAACGGGCCAATTAGAGCTTTTTGTCATATCACATGTATTGCAAAAGTTCGTGTATCTACATAGACACTCATTAGTCCGGCGCCCCGCACACATATGAAAAAATATTGTTCATACATTTTTTTTTATTTTCAATAAATGTTAGTATGACTAACTGTAGAGTGTTATCATTAAATCAATTTATTTTGTTAATATTTGTGATAATAAATATTAACATATTAAAGTAGGCTAACTTGAAGGGGGGCGGCGCCCCAGCGCCCCCTATTGACCAGCCGCCACTGCCCGCAAATGAATGATAATCTCCTGGAAATCGCGCGTCTCCCGCCCGGTCATTAAACTTTGCACGCCCCTCTCCACCGCATCCCTCCCAGCTCTTAAGGTACGTCGCGCGCAAGTCACCCCCACCTCTCTTCAGGTACGTCGCGCGCAACTCATCTCATTGCTCTTCAGGTACTCATCTCTCCCGCTAACGTTACCTCCCGCAAATCAACTCTATCCCCCGAAAATGACTTTTCCCAACTCGGGATGTCTGACGTTAGTAAGTTAGGCTATTTCTGTAGTCAGGAACATCTTAGTCAAGCTTTTTCTCCCGCATGATATTGTGCTTAAAACTATAGGCTAAACTTAGCATGTACTGTACACAACATTTCCGTTTTATTAAAGGCAATTTAGTGCGTTGTAAACAGCCACCTGTCTGTAAAATTAATCAACTGATTCATATTTGAGCAGCCTAATGATGATACAGGTTTGATTTGTAGATTTATTATCAATAATCAACATCTGAATCAAAAGATATGTGAAAAAGTGTGAGGCAAACTTTGTGATGTTTATCTCTCTTTTTTATCTGAAGGTTATGCATATGTATTTGATACTAATGTGTTGTTGTTTTTTAACAGCCACAGTTCTCTGTACAATAACACAAGACCCTGTGACGGTGGCTGATTAGAGACGGATGGTGTATTTCCAGAGTTGGTGAAATGACCAAGCACACCTTCTTGGTCATATGTGGTGATAATCATGAAGGTATGTTTGATAAAGTTCTGTATTTGTTTCACAATAAGCTGAGAGGGTATTAGAGCATTAGAGAATAACAAATGACATGAAGGTGATAAGTTTTGTATTGTGGGTGAACTGTTACTTAAATAATGTTTTGCTCTGCTTTGCACTTTTCCTCTTCTGCTTATCCTAATATTTTAGATTATATTTGGACCTGAAACATCTGCTAGACTCCAGGAAAGGTGGCGTCAATACTGGACCTAAGGGCCTGACAAGTTGAATCTGGTAAAGAAACACGCACGCACACACACACACGCACACACACACACACACACACACACACACACGCACGCACGCACGCACACGCTTACAGAAAACTGTAAATTTATGAATATTTTTTACACTGTGGCCAATATTTTGGGGAAGTCAGCATCACTAAATGATATAAAAGATTTTAAGCTCCTCTAAATTTTGCTCCAAGTGTTGTGTTAAATTCAGGATTCTGGACAGACAGCTGCCTGTTTTTCCAGTTCTAGCCATAGTGGTTAACCTAATTGTTTTTGGAGATTCAACAGTGATGTATGTGTTTTTTCTACTTTTCCATATCCTGTCACCTCAACCAGCTGGGAGAGTCAAGTTGTGGATCATCATGAAGATTTTCAAAAGGTGAGTTTAGATTTCTTGAATGTTTTATTTACTTTAAATGTTCTTTTAAATATATCATAGAATTTGATTGCAATTTGTTTTCAAACATTTTTCTTAGTCATGCTGGAGTCTTGAAGAGTTCTGAGATGAGCATCACCCTATATCCGTGCATCAGGAACCACCAGACGAGCGATCAGCAGCTGCTACATCGTCATGGATATAAAGGACATCCTGTGGCTGGGAAGCACTTCATTCACAGGACATGCTTGATGAGATTTCCTAGCTCCAGTACCTTTATTTAAACTGCTGTGTTTGATATGGAGGACCAAGGAAACACCAGAAGTGAAAGATTTGCACGCCAAGTTGTTTAAAATGTAATTTCAGAAGAAAACTATGCATTCAGAAGAAAACTATGAGTGACGCTATATTGAACTTTCAAATGGCTCTGATGAAACATCAAGTTTGGACTAAAGGACTGAAACAGCCTTTTTGAGCACTGGTCATACATATTTTGTTGATACTGTCTGTACTAATAAAACATTTAAAGCATATTTGACATTGTTGCATTTTAAAAACTGAATGAATTGTTGAAGTGTTGAATGTTTTCAAATAAAATGTTTTTTATTTTGTAATTTACAGTCTATTTGACCTTTTTACCATTTTTACACTCAAGAGAGTTGAATAAAACAACAATATATTACACCAGGCGGTGTTAAATATAGTTACATATTTTAACTCTGCCCAGAGTTAAAATTAACCCTTACTTCGGTGTCAATGTGCCAACCCTTTTGAAAGTGTTGATTTAAGTCTGTTTTGAGTGGACCCCATGAGACACTTTCAAAGGGTTGAAATTAACACCCATAGAGTTGTTTTGGGTCCCCATATTTTGCTGTGTACCCAATACACCTGTACCACATTTCTTTGGACTGTGAGGGAAACTGGAGGACCAGGAGGAAACCCACATGAACGCAGAGAGAACATGCAAACTCCATACAGAAACGCCAACTGAGCCGTGGCTCGAACCAGCGACCAAGCGACTTTCTTGCTGTGAGGCGACAGCATTACCTACTGCGCCACTGCTTTACCCCAAATTTATTATTATTTATAAATTTTTATTTATTTATTTTATTTAAATTAAATTAAACTAAATTTAATGTATTACAATTTATATTTTTTATTTTTTTATTTATTTGTTTAAATTTAATTTAATATATTTTTATTATAATTATTTATGTACTTATTTATTTTAATTTAAACTTTCATTTATTTAAATTTTATTTTTCTTTTAATGTATTATTGTTTATACATTTTTTATTTATTTATTTTATTTAAATTAAATTAACTAAACTTAATTTATTATTATTTAGATTTTGTATGTATTTATTTATTTATTTAAATTAGATGTAATTTAATGCAATATTATTTTTACTTATTTATTTTATTTTAATTATATTTAATTAATACATTTTCATATATTTATTTATTTATTTATTTATTTATTTTTATTTAATTTAGTTTATTATTGTTGATGTTTTATTTATTTATTTATTTTAAACTAAACTAAATGTAACGTACAATTATTTATATTTTATTTATATATTTATATATTTAAATTAAATGACATTTAATGCATTGTTATTTATATTTTTATGTATTTATCTATTTAAATTAAATTACATGTAATGTATTATTTATAAGTATTTGTTTAATTTAATTTAACTTTTTTATTTTTTATTAGAACAGGGATGCTATCAAATTTATCTATTAAAATGTGATTTTGTAAATACATGTCATATAAAACATATGGATTCTAATATCATAAATTGATGTAAACTTTGTAACGAAACAAATAAATGTTTTCTTTCTTTATTCCTTTTATTTTATTTTATTTTATTTTATTTTATTTTATTTTATTTTATTTTATTTTATTTTATTTTATTTATTTTATTTTATTTTATTTTATTACAAATTGTTTTAATTCAAACAGAGACCCCCGCTCTGGAACGTCCTAATCTGTTAGCTCCATCTTCATCTCCTCTGTCAGTCTGCAGTATCACGAGTCTGGAAACATCATACAAGTAAAACCGCTGCGTCTTTTCTTGTCGAGCACATGTTCTACACAGCTGCACATCTCCAGGCCGCGTGAGTGTGTGCGTGCGCGCGCATGTGTGTGTGTGTGCCTCTTCATCTGCTCTCCGTCTCCACTCTTCCACATCTCAATCAGGTGGCAGACGATGCTGCGTTCAGCAATCCATGAGCATCCTCCATCAGAGAAACCCCTCTCATCGCTCTAAAGACCCCTTCACTTCCATTTGCTTTCATGCCAGACTGTATGTGACGCGAAAATAGCGCAGAAACCCAGGCGGACACTGAGGCTTGGTCATCTTTTAGTGTCCTAAAGGAACTAAAAATCAGCAGTACAGGAGTCTCAATAAGTGGATGCTGGAGGAACAGTGATTACAAAAGATTTCCGAAAAGAGAGCGCATCTGAGGGTCATTTCAGGGGAAATTGAAGTATGCAAGAGAACCACTGCCAGTCTGACAGACATTATAGAAGTGAGTTTCAAGTATGGTTACATACTTTACATTTACGCATTTAGCATATGCTTTTTTTATCCAAAGCAACTTAAGCGAGGATAAAAAAACACTTTAATCATAAGAGATAGCAGTATATAAAAGTTATGATAAGTTGTAGCTTTTTCCATCCACTTGGATCATACAGAAAGAAGAAAGTGTGTACTACAGGTGGTTTGTCAAGCCCACTTACCTGTGTTGAGCACACTCAGTATTGCCTAATGTTTTCCAAGAAACATGGAGTACTATAAGAAGGTGTCTAAAGCATTTGGAGCGGAGTGTGTGTCTCCAACGGGTGGTTTGGCAAGCCCACTCACCTGAATGGAGCACACTCAGAACAGCATAATGTTATTAAGATATATGGAGTGTTTATAAGAAAGTGTCTGGTGCATATGAAGTAGAGTGTGTGTGTCTCCTACAGGTGGTTTGTCAAGCCCACTCACCTGAATGGAGCACACTCATAACTGCATAATGTTTTTTTTTAAATATATAGAGTGTTAATGAGA
Source organism: Danio rerio (assembly GCF_052040795.2). NCBI lineage: Eukaryota > Metazoa > Chordata > Actinopteri > Cypriniformes > Danionidae > Danio > Danio rerio. The sequence goes on from NC_141021.1 coordinate 51,288,901, forward strand.
AAGTGTTTGGTGCATATGTAGAGGAGAGAGTGTCTACAGGTGGTTTGTCAAGGCCACTCACTTACATAAGGCACACTCAGAATTGCATATTGTGTTTCAAGATATACAGAGTGTTAAGTAGGTGTCTGGAGCATAAGGAGAGGAGAGAGTGCCTCCTACACAATTGCACAATGTCTTTCAAGAAGTACGAGGTGCTTATAAGAAGTTGACTAGTGCATATGGACAGCTCCTAAAGGTGCTGTATTAAGACTCAGGTGAAATATGGATTTACTGTGTGTGCAGGAATACGAAGTATTTCAATTCATTAAATACATAAATAAAATTTGAAATATAAATGTTTATATTAAAAAATAATTATAATTATAATAATTAAAATATAACATTATACAACATATGAGCAATATTACATTAGTAGCAGTGCAATGTGACTGTATACCGGCACTGGTGGGAGGCGTACGTTGTGCGTTGTTTAGTCCCACCAGTTACAATATACAGCCATATCACACTGCTACGAATGTGATATTGCATTTATACAACAGTTCAATGGCATAATCGTGTATATTAAAGAGAAAATCAAACACGGAGAGTCTAAAAATTGAGGAACTACTTTCTTGCGCCATTCATTTACATCTGCAGCTGACGTCAGAACAGCAGACATGGTTGATAGTTCATCAATGTCACTTTAGCGCTATATTTGAACGATTCTCTAGTGTAATGTCTAAAGTGATAATAAAACTGGTGATTTTGCTCACATTTTAAGCTAATAAGACTAAACAGCATGAAATGATCAGATGGAGTTTAAAATTACACTTGGTTTTTCCTCCTCTAAGGGCTTATTATGCAGTCTTGCAATATTGTGGATGGAGCTGCATAATTGCAATCTAAACAACTACATTTTCATTAAAAAAGCCTCAAAAGTACATTATGTTGTCCAACAGCTGCAATATTTGTCAAACTGTAGAGAGTTTATTGATCTGCTGTCACTCCATGTTGGCGGAGTAATACATAAGGGTGAGGAAGCTGTAGGAGTTTTGATATTGGAGAATATCGCACGTATATCAGCCAATCAGATTTAAGAACCAGACAGAACTGTTGTATGTGATATAATATAATATAATATAATATAATATAATATAATATAATATATAATAAAATATAATAAAATATAATATAATATAATATCATATAATATAATAAAATACTTAATAATTATGATAATTTTTAAATATTTATTTATTTATTTATTTATTTATTTTACAAAGACAACCATTATTTGGTCTAAAATATGATTTTTTAAATGATTATAATTATTATTGTAAATATGATTATTTTATAATAACAGTATTTTAAAATATAAATATATTATAATTGAATTAAGTATAATATGATGAACAATAGTATCAATAACTACTGAGGAACGCAACAATCACATGAAATCCATGACTTTAAGATTTATTATCACATATAAGAAGGATCCATGTGGTTAGTGTTGTTCATAAAAAAAAGTTAGATATGGGAAAAAATTAATAAATAAAAAATAAATAAATAAAATTGGACCACATTTTCCAGCAAACTTCAGTTCTTCCATGCTTAACTGGAATCAACGCTGCTTTATTTTCCCTCTCTTTTGATTTTGAGTAGGGAAATGAGGATGGACACATTCAGCATGAATTTCCCCAACATTAACCTTGCAACCTCATATGAAACTCCAGCACATTATTCCATAAATTAATCTCCCGAGGACAGAAATAATGAGCATATTTTTGCCGTGTGCTGGAAAAGAAAACGTAAAACAGGGACCAATTAGTGCACAGATATATATAAAAAAGACACAAATATGAGGAATTCCATCACGGACAGCTCTTTGACAGTCATGCGCTTATAATATTGTGAATTTATGAGCATCAGATCTGCTTTCCTCCTAATTACTTCGACCCGGCCATGACATTACACATTGCAACAAGAGATAAACATTGCATTGTTATCTCGTGCATTAAAAACAATATGTTTTAAGGGATAATTTGTTGACGTGCACTTAAAACCCCATTTATGTTTGCGTTTGGTGTTGGTCAGTGCAAGTTGAGCTCTTTTTCCCTCAAGATAATGCTTCTTTTGAGTGACTGCCATCTGCATTGATGCAATCGATACAGAAAATGTATCCTTGAGCATCAGAGCTCACTAAATCAGAGGGAACATCCATTCAAATGCAACCTGGGAGACACTATTATATAAGTTAGCAATACTAAATCGCTCACAATCTGGCCAAGCTCTGCTATTATACCGCACTGCCCTATTAAAGACCCTGCCATTTTTTCGGCGGGATTGAGATATTGAATAGTCCCACCGCAGGATTGCATGGCTCTGCATATTAGAAAACACTCTCGACTATCCTGCGAACTCGTTTTGAAACACACAATACATGATAAAGATGCGCTGGCAGACTCAACCCGCGCATCCGAAAAACTCCTCCTTTCTCTCTTTTGCCCTTTTTGATTCCATTCGATTTCTCCGCTTTGTGAAATTCCTCTGATGGAGCTGTATTAGGTGCTAAGATGTGACCGCCGCATAGCAGGTATCTCATTATTTCCCGATGACCACGGTAAAACACGAGGTCAGAACAAGAGCGAGATCTTGCTCCTGGCAGGCTTGGCGTTCCATTTAGGTGCAATTTTCAATTCCCGGCTCCAGATTACTGTGCAGATGTCGCTCATTCATATCTTATCTGCCCAACGATCATCCGTTTTACATCCGCCGACAGGTATTTGATGGAGTACAAAGAGAGGGAATGGCTGCTGTCCTCTAAAACCCAGACAAATGCTTATGTAGAGAGACTGAAGTTTACTGGCTTTAAATGAACATTCGCTCACAAAAAATAAAAAAAAATGGATTACAATGTTTTTTTTTTTTTTTTTGCAGCAATAATGTGCCATGGAACGGTTTTGTGTTCCATAAAGAATATGTCAGTGAAGATTTTTTTTACATTAACCTCTTTTTTTTTTTTTACATAACTTTATGAGGCAGGAAAACAGAGAAAGAAAGGGAAGGATTGATAAAGCCCTCAAGTCGGGAATCGAATTCAGTTCGCCATGAGCACCTCAGTGCTCAAACTAAGCTTTTGGCACCAACTTTTGTTTTTCTTAATGTTAATGACTTAAACTGACTTGAAACGCGTATGAAACACATATGAAACAAATGTAGCACACACATGAAACAGCTAGTTTTTAATCTTTAATGTGCACTATGTGTATGAATAGGTTTCAAAACATGTTGTCTGGAAAACATATTGGGGTCATAACATATGTGCACGAACATATTGGCGCCAACCTTTGTTTTTCTTAATGTTAATGATTGAAATTAACTTAAAACGCATATGAAACACATGTGAAACACATTAATCTTTAATGTGAATAATATGTTTGAATATGTTCCAAAACATTAACACCAAGCATTGGTTTTCTTAAAATGAATTATTGAAACTAACTTTAAATGTATGTGAAGCACATATGGAACACATGTGGAACATACATGAAACAGCTAGTTTTTAATCTTTTAATGTGAATAATATGTTTGAATATGTTCCAAAACATATTGTTCAGAAAACATATTGTTTAAAGCATTTTAACAACCAAGCATTGGTTTTCTTAACATTAATAATTGAAACAAATTTTAAATGTATGTAAAGCACACATGGAACACATGTGGAACATACAGGAAACAGCTAGTTTTTAATCTTTATTGTGCACATAATATATAAATATGTTCCAAAACATGTTGTTTGGAAAACATATTGGCGCCAAAACATATTTGCACAAACATATTGGCACCAATTTCTGTTTTTCTTAACTAATGACTGAAACTAACTTGAAACACATATGGAACACAAGTGGAACATACATGAAACTGCTGGTTTTCTTTAATGTGACCAATATGTTTGAATATGTTCCAAAACAAGTTGTTTGGAAAACATATTGGCGCCACAACATTGATGCAAACATATTGGCACCAATCTTTGTTTTTCTTAATGTCAATTATTTAAACTAACTTGAAACACACTGGAAGCGCATATAAAACACATGTGAAACAGCTAGTTTTTAATATTTAATGCGAACAATATGTTTGAATATGTTCTAAAATATGTTGTTCAGAAAACATAGTGGCGCTACAAAAAAAATATTGCCGCCAAGTTTTGTTTTTCTAAACATTAATGATTGAGACTAACTTGAAATGTATGTGAAACACACATGGAACATATGTGGAACACACATGAAACAGCTAGATTTTAATGTTTAATGTGAAAAATATGTTTGAATATGTCCTAAAACACGTTATTCGGAAAACATTGCTGCCAAAACATATTGGCGCCAAGCTTTGTTTTCGTTATTGACTGAAACTAATTTGAAACGTATGTGAAACGCATATGGTTTAGATGAAACAATATTGAAAAACATGTGGAACACACATGAAACAGCCAGTTTTTATTCTTTAATGTGCGCAATTTGCATACTGTAAATATTTTCCAAACATTTTGTTTTAAAAAAACGTATTCCAAAATCTGTGTTCCACGGTGTGTTCCGTGTGTGTTTACATGCATTTCAAAAGAGTTTAGATAAATAAAAGGCTCCTAAAATAGTTATTAAAACACTTGACTACAATATTATTTCTGAAATGCAAAACTATTCTTATATGGCATAATTATATGGCATAATGGCATATATACATATATATATATATATATATATATATATATATATATATATATATATATATATATATTGTTCTTTGGCATTTGGTGGATTTTAGCTAGTTAGTTTCAATCTTTAACGTTAAGAAAAAAAAGCTTGGCATCAATACATTATTTTTTGGCTCCAACATGTTTTGGAACAAATTCAAATATATTGTTCACATGAAAGATTAAAAACTTGTTGTTTCATGTGTTTCATTTGCGTTTCACATACGTTTCAAGATTCCTTCATGAAAATGATAAGGTTTTTGTAGCCATATAATGCCATAGAACTAATTTAAGTTCCATAAAGCACCTTTCAGTCACAAGTTCTTACAAGACTCTTTTTTCCCCTTAATATTAAGAGCATTTTAATGATTTAAACCAACATTGAAACTCATTTGAAACCCACATGCAACATGCATAGTTGTTTATACTTTTAAATGTTTCAAACCTACTGTGTGTTTTATATTTGTTTGTAAAATGTACATATAAGCAGTGAATAAGTATTGGTAAAATTTAAAACGTGGAACATTTGAAACATGATTTTGGAACATGTCCATGTAAAACCCATGTGATCGCATATGAACAGATGTCGAAAACACATTTTTTCACATGAAAAAATTCAAAACCCCACCTTTCACTTGTTCCACATATTTTTAACATAGTTTATCTATAAGAACAAATTTAAATGGATCTCAGCAAAAAACAAACCAAAAACATGTTTCTGACTATCCAAACAAACAGAGATCACTCAGCTGACAGATTTCTAAATTCTTTTTGAAGTCAAGCGCTGTCACTGAGATATGTCATCTTTCTATTTCCGTGACAAGTGTCAGTTAACAGGGATTTGTATCAGCTCTCCATTCTTCAAATAAAGTGAAAAATACAAATGCAAGTCATTCCAGCACAAACCCATCACGTGGCGTTCTCTGACAATTCTTTGTCTTAAGAATAAAGATTCCCATCCAGATCGCCAGCTGTTGCTCTCCACTCGTAATTGTCGTTCAGCTTGAATCGTCATCTCATTTACGTTCACATCTGCTTTTTAACAGCTTGTCTTTGTGGTTCTAAACCGACTGAAAACTCTAGACGATGCATCTCTATTCCAAACCCTCAAACCTGACCCTGAGAAGGCTATAAAAACTTTTTTTTTGTTCACAACAGTAAAGAACCGCTTCTGAAGTGTCTTTGTATTGACTCTAAAGGACATTAACATAGGAAGAATACGAAAAAAAAAAGAAGAGTACATCAATAGCAATAATGCCCATGCCCATGGCAACAGAAGCAACTTGAGACGGTGAAGGTTGAATAAATAGAGTTAAACGCGATGCGATGAAAGTATTTATGTATAAACAGATGGCCTGGCGTGCATGTGGATCTCAGGAGAAGCCGCTGAGGTAGTTAAGAAGGCCCTAAAATGAATGCACTGTCGGTGAAAAATTAAGTCAAGACCCTGAAACCATAACAACGCAGAAGACAGATTTCAACGGGGAGACCTTGAGCATATTTCACACACATCAACACAACACCTGCGGCCTGTGGCAGCTTTAAAGAGGGGGAAATCTTTGGGTACTGTATGGGAATTTGATGCATACAAATGATGGCAAAAATAAAGCATGACGCAAAACGACCTTGATTCAATCTATTATAATGGATGACTTTACTATACAACTTTGCTTGTTAACAGGAACTAACAATGAGTAGTGTGTCTAAAGTGTTTATTTTTGACTTTTATTAAGCTATCAACTGTCAACGTGTGAGTACATGTAGCTGGCAAACGTTTGGTCCACATATTGAAAAGCGCAGTGTGTAAGATTGGCAAACCTAGTGGTTGAACTAGGTATTGCAGTCCAAATTCAAATTTTTGACTGCTTTTTGGAGAGGGTTTTTTCACCTGGATCCTACAACAATGACTCGATGCAAATGCAGGTTGCCAGACTGATGAAACCAACAGGAGCATTTGTAATAATATATAATTTGCTAGTTAAAAAAAAAACAAGTGGATTTTTGTAACTATGTAATTCTGTTAATTAAAGCAAAAGAAATACCAGACATACAGCTTTTTTTCATTAAACATATCGCATTAACTAACACGAACAAACAACAATCAAATGCAACTAACATACATAATAAAGGTTATTAAAACATCAGTGGAAATTAATACCACAATCTATTAGAAAATGTTTACTTATGCAAGTATAATTTTAGGAAACCTCTTCATAATAACACTGGTACATTAGTTTTGTTTTTTGCTGTTGTTGTTTTTACTCTTGTGCATTTGCATATTTGAGTTTTGTTTATAATTGGGACTTTTTTGTTTTTTGTTTGTTTGTTTTAAGGCCTATAACATCTGGAATTAATGAAATATTGAAAACTAGGCTTTGGGCTATTTTTTCTAATTCTAATTCTTCTTCTTCTTCTTATTATTATTATTATTATTATTATTATTTATTATCATTATTATTATTATTATTAATATTTGTAAAAAAATAATGACAATCTTAAGTAATGTTGCCTAATTTACACTGGTTGTGAAATAAAAAAAAAAACTATTAATTTAATTTAATTTAATTTAATTTAATTTAATTTAATTTAATTTAATTTAATTTATTCATTTTCTTGTCGGCTTAGTCCCTTTATTAATCTGGGGTCGCCACAGGAGAATGAACCGCCAACTTATCCAGAAAAGTTTTTACACAGCGGATGCCCTTCCAGCTGCAACCCATCTCTAGGAAACATCCACACACACACACACACACTCATACACTACGGACAATTTAGCCTACCCAATTCACCTGTACCGCATGTCTTTGGACTCTGGGGAAACAGGAGCACCCGGAGGAAACCCACGCGAACGCAGGGAGAACATGCAAACACAGAAATGCCAACTGAGCCTAGGCTCGAACCAGTGACCTAGCGACCTTCTTGCTGTGAGGCGACAATTTAATTTAATTTAATTTAATTAAAGTAACATTTAGTTAATTGATGATAATAATGTTGATGGAGTAACTAATGTAAGTAAATTAGACCTTAAAGTGTTACAAAAAATTCAGTCAGATTCTGCATAACCTGTAACGTAAGCGCATCTTAAAAAATAAAAAATAAAATAAAATAAAATAATTTAACATTTAGCTCATTGATGATAAATATTGTTTATGCTGCAACTAATGTTAATAAATCAGACCTTAAGTGTTACGAAAACACACACAGAAGTTCAGCCAGATTTAACTTAAACTGTAAGATAAGCGCACAAAAGCTTTAAAAAATAAAATAAAATAAAACATAATACATTAAATTAAATTAAATTAAATTAAATTATAATAAATTAAAACAAAACTAAATAAAATTCAGCATTTACCTCATTGGTGATAAATATTGTTGATGCAGCAACTAATGTTAATAAATCAAAATATTAACCTTTGTCCATTAGAGTATTATTACACTGCCTGCTTAATCTGTTGATACTGCTCCTTTAACAGACTTTTAACTGACTATAAGAAACTTTGCAATTACATACAAACTTACACTAACCCCAACCTAACAGTCTACTTACTATATATTGAGAATTAGTTGGCTTGTAGATGCGATGTCACTTAAATTCCACAAATAAAATGTGACTTAAATCAAACCTTAAAGTGTTACAAAACATACAGAAGTTCAGTCAGATTCAGCATAACCTAAAACAAAAGTGCACAAAAACAAAGAACTAAACTTGGACAAGTGTCAAATACAGCTTCATTTACAATCTAAATCAGAATCTTCACCTAAAGCCATACTCAGCGAGAACACAATGACTCATAATCTCATACTAAAGCTTCTCATATAGCCGCTAATGACACTAAATCAAATAAACTAGCCTAAAGTCTAATGGGTAATTATCGAGAACGCCACATGTGCTCACTTTCACTTTTTAGAAAGCCGGTTGGAGTTGAATGTTAATTACAAGCGACCTCATAACAGCTGTCTGGAATGACGTCATTGCAGTTCTTTAATAAGAACAGTTCTGGAATGTGTGACTGTAAGGTATTATCAGAGTCACACACACTCAACATCATGTGAAGGTGTTACTATCATTGAAAAAGCACACAACTGCACACAAAGCAGCACTTGCAACCAGATGTGCCTTTCGAGAAGGAAAAGCACTGAAAATATCTGGTTTAGGATCTACTTTAAAACTGTGATCTGTTTATTATTATTATTATTATTATTATTATTATTATTATTATTATTATTATTATTATTATTATTATTATTATTATTATTACTGGTATAATTATAATAATATGTAAAATTATTATAACAAAAACTACAACTAACAACAACAACAACAACAACAATAATAATAATAATAATAATAATAATAATAATAATAATAATAATAATAATAATAATAATAATAATAATAAATGATTATTATCATCATCATCATCATCATCATCATCATTATTATTATTATTATTAGTAGTAGTAGTAGTAGTAGTAGTAGTAGTAATAGTAGTATTGTTATTGTTATTATTATAACAATATGTTATATTATTACTAAAACATCATCAACAACAACAACTATAACAACAAAAATATTATTATTATAATTACTAGTACTATCACTACTACTACTAATACTACTACTACTACTACTACTACTACTACTACTACTAATAATAATAATAATAATAATAATAATAATAATAATAATAATAAATTGCACCAAACAATAATACCAAAATCAATAATATTAATAATATTAATAGTAATAATAATAACAATGGCGAGGCAGTGGCGCAGTAGGTAGTGCTATTATTTAAAACTATTTTGAAGATTGCGGGTAACTAATCATATAGGTTCTCGTTGGAATGTACTGTAAAAATTTAATGACAACCAAAGATATCTAAAACTGTGGTCACCAGCATTCTTCAAAAGAATTCATTAATATAAGTTTACACATTAACAACACAAAATGGTTAATGCCTACAAATTCTCACATCCAGCCACTTCAAAGGGTCATACTCCATTTTTTTTTTTTTTTTAATAGTCTCAGTTTTTTATGTCAAGCTGTACTATATCTGAATTCATTCAGCCATCATCTGGGTCTTGCGGGTGAACTTTTAGCTTAGCATAAATCATTGGAAAAAAAGTTTAGATAATAAAAAAAAAAGATAATTTTCCCATTTATAGCTTGACTCCTCTGTAGTTACATAGAGTACTAAGACTGATAGAAAATGAAAATCTGCTATTTTCTAGGCTGATATGGATAGGAACTATACTCATACCAGAGTAATAATCAAGGAACTTGATGCTGTTCCATAATTGCAGCAGGTGCAATGATATTACACAGCTGTTAATTAGTTGTCTATTTCAGGACTATCTTTCGGCGTTGCACAATATCATAGCACCAGCAAAGTCCCTATAGCCATATTTGCCAATAATCATATGAACTTTGAATTTTCCGTCAGTCTTAGTACACACAGTAACTACAGATCCCTATTTTATATATATATATATATATATATATATATATATATATATATATATATATATATATATATATATAAAAGAAGAAACGATTACACTAAATATGACTTCTTCAACCATTAAATCTGTCAAATAGCTGCAGGATTGTGACAAGTTGCGAGATATTCAGCTTAAATTTACATTATGCAAGTGTATTAATTTAGAGTGGTCATCCCAGATTAAAGACGTAAGGGGCCAATAACTTTTGGCATCTTTTGGCATCAAGTTGTTATTCTCTAAGTGCAACCAAAACAATGCTGCTGAAACGAATTGACGCATGTGTGTAGAAAGTCCATTCCGTCCGCTGCTTCTGATCCCGGTATATATATAAGCAAGATGCTAATGGTCTAATCTGATTCAATGATTTATACTAAGCTAAAGTGCTCCTGCCAGACCTGGTGGTTGTCTAAATGGGTTCAAAAATGGTCAAACTCAACTGTTCAAATTCAGGGGTTGTCATGCACACAAAACATATCATCACTAATAATATTCACCTTCATTTGATTATATTTCATTTGACATGCTATTTGAGGAACGCCATCTCCCATATTCATCTGTCCAGTCTCTAATTTTCTTTATCTTTCTCTCTTTCTAGTACAAAACCTCCAACCTCCTGCCAGTCCTGTCTGCCTCTGTATAAAAGGAGCCTTTTTAGGGGTCTGTGTCAGGGAAAATAGGCCCAGGAAGCTTGCCAGAGGCTTTACCAATGGAGACGAAGCACTTTAATGCTGCTACTTTACGCTGAAATCAGCACAAACAGAATGGAGGAAAAGGTGGAGACAAAAAGAGAAATGAAGAGAGCGACTGTGAAACTCGGGCTGACGCAGAGGTGAAGTCGGATGAGCAGCTACACAAACTATAAATCTGCCTGGTGGAATAAATAAATAAATAAATGGAAAAACAAGGCGGTTTAGCAGGAGAGACACATCCGTTAGCATTCGCATTGCTCTCATTGACAGCTGTTTGGTGCTATTTTTCATCCTGTTTTACAAGACACCCACCAAAAATGTCACTCGGTAACAATAGTTTATATAACAAAAGTTCCTGCCAGGCATTTTTAGAACAAGATGCGTTTGATTTGTTGACGAATAACAATCTAAAAATATGAACGCCATTGTCAGGCTTTACACTTGTCACAATCCTGCAGCTATTTGACAGATTTAATGGTTGAAGAAGTCATATTTAGTGTAATCGTTTCTTCTTTTATACTTCTGATGAATAAGTCAAAATCAAAAAGTTGATTTTTTAAAAATATTTTTACATATTGTGAGCAAAACATGTAGCCCTTCTTTTATTATTTAGTAAAATATTTATCAAGTTCTGTTTAACATATTTTTACACATAATAGTTTTGTAATGTCCTATTGCTAATTGATTTTGGCTTTCCCATGATGACAGTACATCATATTTAACTAGCTTTTTTTTTGCGAGATATTCAGCTTAAATTTACATTATGCAAGTGTATTAATTTAGAGTGGTCATCCCAGATTAAAGACGTAAGGGGCCAATAACTTTTGGCATCTTTTGGCATCAAGTTGTTATTCTCTAAGTGCAACCAAAACAATGCTGCTGAAACGAATTGACGCATGTGTGTAGAAAGTCCATTCCGTCCGCTGCTTCTGATCCCGGTTGATTACATGCATGTCGATATGTGTCGACATGCAAGTTGACAAAATGAAAGTTTATATCATATGATGTTGTTACTTTGACTAAGCATGGCTATGAAGCAGAATGGAGAAATAATGAGTCAGGGAGGTAATTAAGACTTCATAACATCATTCTCGGTCATGAGTCAGGTCTAAGACAACAGATGAGTCTATTAAACATATATTTTGTATTCTATAGAACTGTCATAATTCATATTTATGCAAAAGTCTTAGAATATTACTCCAGTTGTGTCTTTACATAGCTTTTTTTCAGTTACATTTAGGATTGATTTATGTTATTTATTTAGAATAATTGTTTAAAAAAAAAAAAAAAAAAAAAAAAATATATATATATATATATATATATATATATATATATATATATATAAGAAAAAGAATAATAATAATAATAAAAAGAAGAAGTAGAAGAAGAAGAAGAAGAAGAAAAACAAATTGTTATATCTATTAAAAATAAATTAATATATTTAAATGAATTTATAACAATTATTTTAAAATATAGAAATATTTAAAATATATAAAGTCAACCACATAGTGTCTTTATTTCTTAAGGGGGTGGTTTGTTAGGGGGGGTTTCGCCCAGAGTGCCATTTAAACTAGAACCGTCACTGTAGAACATGAATTAAACATTAAATACTTCAAATTTACTAACACTTTACTAACAAGTTGAAGAACAAATTTGGGTGCATGTGCTGTTATGAACTAGGATCATTGTATATATATATGTGTTTGTGTGAGTGAGAGAGAGAAAGAGAGAGAGAGGGAGAGAGAGAGAGAGAGAGAGAGAGAGAGAGAGAGAGAGAGAGAGAGAGAGAGGTTTGAATAATCTACGCAATTATTAGTAAATGAGACCCATTGCTATTGCTGAATACCCTTAACATAAATGTGTACATGGTCCGAAATTAAATGAGAAAAGATGCTCTGACCTTTGTATGCATGACATTTCAAATCTACCAATCAATTGAGCTGTAAATGCCATGTGACTAATCATTATGGAGACGGAAAATGACATGTGCATTCACTAGACTTGAAGGGACAGTTCACTCAAAAATGAAAATCTGTCACTATTTCCTCACCCTTGACTTTATTTAGTCTCTTTATTTTGTTGAACCTGTTATTCCGTAGTGTATGTGTGTGAATGAGTGTGTATGCATGTTTCTCAGTGATGGGTTGCAGCTAAAAGGGCATCCCTTGTGTAAAATAAATGCTGGATAAGTTGGCGGTTCATTCCACTGTGGCGACCCCAGATTAATAAAGGGACTGAGGCGAAAAGAAAATGAATGAATGAATGAATGAATGTTTTAAAGCTGCAAGCATCCAACTAACTTTCCTACTATGGCTGCAGATGTCCAACATTCTTAACAATATCTTCTTTTGCTTTCAACAGAAGAATTAAGTGCATTCGATTGTGAGGAAATATACATTTTTTGGAGGGTGAAATATTTCTTTAAATAGCAAGCTGGTGATTTGATATGCTGCCCACTCCATCGCCGTTCCTCATTTATTATTAAACATACAAACTATAAAGTATGTTTAATCAGATGTCGGACCCCAAGCTGTTTATACTCAATGCTAATATCATACTCTTGTAAATAATGACATTGTGTATTTTCTATCGTTAAATATTTATAATATTTGCAATCTGCGCTACAAAGGTTTTAACAGTTGTAAATGCTCTACAGAAACATCCCATGACTATAATGTTATACTGCAATGCATCAAGAAAACAATTATTTTTTATATGATTTGATAGCTTTGTAATGACTTTAAAGGGATAGTTCACCTAATAATTAATAACTCTGTATGAATCTGTAGAGCAGCATGGTGGCTCAGTGGTTAGCACTGTTGCCTCACAGCACGAAGGTCGCTGGTTAGAGCCACAGCTGGGTCAGTTGGTGTTTCTGTGAGGAGTTTGCATGTTCTCCCCATGTTGGCGAGAGTTTTCTCTAGGTGCTAGTTTCCCCAACAGTCCAAAGACATGTGGTATAGGCAGTGCTTAATTTGAGCTGGATCTTGCCGGATTCTATTCTGGAAAATGTCATATATTCTTGTTTTGTGTTCATTCATTCATTTATTATCGGCTTAGCCCTTTTAATAATCTGGGTTCACCACAGCGAAATGAACTGTCAACTTATCCAGCATATGTTTTACACAGCCAATGCCCTTCCAGCCGCAACTCAACACTGGGAAACACCCATACACTCTTACAGTTCGATTCACCTATAGCCCATGTCTTTGGACTGTGGTGGAAGTTGGAGCACCCGGAGTAAACGCACACCAACATGAGGAGAACATGCAAACTCCACACAGAAATGCCAACTGACCCAGCCGGGGCTCGAACCAGTGCTAACCGCTAAGCCACCGTGCTGCCCCTTTAACTAGAAGTTAATATGTAAATAGCATTCACAACTGAAGGAAAAACAATTTTATGCAGTACCGAAAGTCAGCAAAATGATTTTATGATCTAAATAAAACTAAATCTTTCGTCCTATTTACAAGTAGGAGGCATACAAAGCGATGACACAACAGCATAGTGCCACTTAATAAAGCTTTGATGTGTTTTGTATATCTCACAAGTGGTAAAAGCGGAGTTGTTCGCAAGCCACAAACAAGGCAGACTAGGCTTGTTTAAAAACGCAGATGTAAATGAGTCTGGCAGTTATTGTTGAGGTTACGCCAGAGATGGTCTTTTCTGTTGACTCTCTAATATCAGTCTTGGTCTGAGAAGAGGAAGCTGCTTATGAGGAGAGCAAAAGGTCAGAGCTTCAGGTATCAGTTGTGTGGCAGTGCTTTTTAATAAGTCTCTCAAGTTGCTTTATTGGTATGACATTTTGTACAGTATTTTAGATATTTTAAATATGTATAAAATATGTTATACAATTATAAAAGGATGTTGTTTAAACTACTTATTTGAAATAAGCTGAGTCAACACAACTCTTTAAGCTTTTTTAAGGCAACATAATTGTTTTATGTTCAATCCACTTAAGCTTGTACAAAACTAATAAGCTAACTAAATTCCTTTATGTTGTCCAAACACAAATCCATTGTGTGGAACCAGACATTTATTTACAGTGTATTAACTTCATCAAATTAATTAAATATACAGTAAATGAAAAATTAAACAACAGAGAAAAATACCTAGTACTTTTAACAAATTACAAGAATAAAGAGTGTAGATTAATTAAATAAGATTCATGAATTTAGATCAACCATTTCTCATGTTGTGTACGGTGTCCACATATTTTGCATGTTACAGTAAACTTACATGTTACTTTGCAGTTATACTGGCAACCAAAATTGGCGGTAAGTTGCTGGAAATTTTACAGTAAATTGTAGTTATTAATTTACAATATCATTGTAAATTTTTACAGTTTTGCTGGCAACCAAAATTACTGTGCATTTTACAGTGAATTGTAAATATTAATTTACAGTGTGCTTGTAAATTTTACAGTTTAGCTGGCAACCAATTTTGGCAGTAAGTTACTGTGCATTTCACAGTAAATTGTAATTGTTAATTTACAGTGCGCTTGTAAATTTGCAGTTTTCCCGGTAAACTAAATTGGCAGTAAGTTACTGTAAATTTTACAGCAAACTGTAATTATTATTTACAGTGTACTTGTAAATTTACAGTTTTGATAGGAACCAAATTACTGTGCATTTTACAGTAAACTGTAATTATCATTGCACAGTCTGCTTGTAAGTTTACAGTTTTGCTGGCAACCAAAACTGGCAGTAAGTTACTGTAAATTTTACAGTAAATTGTAATTGATAATTTACATTGTCCTTGTAAATTTGCAGTTTTATTAGCAACCAAAGTTACTGTGCATTTTACAGTAAACTGTAATTATTATTTACAGAGCGCTTGTAAATTTACAGTTTTGCTGGCAACCAAAATTGGCAGTAAGTTACTATGCATTTTACAATAAACTGTAGTTACTAATTTAATTTGCTCTAGTAAATTTGTACTTTTGCTGGCAACCAAAACTGGCAGTAAGTTACTGTAAATTTGACAGTAAATCTATTAATTTACAGTGTGCCTGTAAATGTACAGTTTTACCGGCAAACACAATTGGCAGTAAGTTATTGTAAATTTTACAGTATATTGCAATTATTAAGTTACAGTGCACTTGTAAATTTTACAGTTTTTCTGGCAAAAAAAATTGCAGGAAAGTTATTCTGCATTGTTCAGTAAAATTGTGTAATTAATTTACAGTGCACTTGTATGTTTGTGGTTTTACTGCAACGAAAATTGGCAGTAGGTTACTGTAAATTGTACATATTGTAATTAGAAAGATACAGTTTGCTTGTAAATTTCCAGTTTTACTGGCAACCAAAATTGACAGTAAATTAATGTACATTTATAGTATTTTTTATAGTAATATGACTGGAAAAATGAAGTAATAAAAACAGAGGATGAAAAAACATTTTGAATTAGTATTTAAAAACTAGACTAAATCAAAAAAAAAAGTTGTTGATTTGAATTATTATAAAATGAAGAATGCAGTTTTAATGGTGTTGTGATATAGAGTTGACAAATAAATAGATTTGATATGAAAATGAACTGTTAAATAATTGTTTGTTAATAAAAGTAATTGTAAAATCTAAAAAAAAAGTCTGTCTGTCTGTCTGTCTGTCTGTCTGTCTGTCTTTCTGTCTGTCTGTCTGTCTCTCTCTCTGTCTCTCTCTCTCTCTCTCAGAGGAGCAGAATTGCTAAATATATTCCAAGCCGCACATGCTGCTGTGATGAATAAAACATTGCATCGGTGAAACTTAGACTTTTGCACGACAATTACCAAATTCATCGAGACGTTGCAAATGTTTCTTGCAAGATCAAGGAATTTAGACAGTTTGTCCTTTTAGAGCTTCGTTTAAAATGCATGCAGAGGAAAACACTGCTCTCTGGGTCAGCGTTCATCTCGTGAGCCTTCACAATTTTATGAATCTGTATTGAAAGAGTGGCCAGATAATTACATGCACACACTAACTCGCAGATATACATACTAATGTTCATGAATGAAACATTGCAGAGATTGAACGCCATTTGACATTTTTGAGAATGCTAATTTTCAATCTTATAAACCACGCATTTATGATAAACTTAGGACTGATTACTTTGCTTTCTGTGTAAACACATATTCAGATTTTCACACTAATGTGATTTTAAAAATCCTGAATCATGCAGATACCACAAACAATAATGGTTTGACTCAAAACTCATTCCTTAGCTTCAGTCGAAAGATTAAAATAAGTCAACATATTTCTTGATAGCATTTTAAGCAGTGACAGGATTTTAAATTCTAAAATACTTTATCATCAGGACAATTATAATAAGAATTTAGGTAAACCATATGTTGTTGTGGTCATGTGTTTATTAACCTTTTCATGCATATGATCACACCAGTGTGATCAGCATTGGCTGGTCCCTGAAGCATGTCTAGTTCATAAGAATTCATCAAGCTTTATTAGTATGAAAATGTGTGAATTTTGAAGGAAGTCATGTCTTCAAACCTCCAAATCCTTCCTAAGCCTAACTCTCATTTGTGGGTCAGCAAATGAGATCAATCATTCTTTCATATTCCTCCGACTTAAGGTTGGCTCACACTGTGAGATTTTTTTATAATCCTGAATGATTGTAGCATGTCAGACTCTATGATCTCAGTCGTCATAATGTCAGACTAAACGACAAAGAAGATGCGCCAAACACGGAAGAAAACTTTCCTGGAGTTAAACGTCATTCACCCGCGACACTTTCACTATTCCGTGTTCTGAAATCATTCCTCACAGAAAACGTAAACAATCTGTAGAGGCAATTTTGGACACAGCGTGTCTCAATAATAAAACCAGAAAGAAAAAAAAAACTGTTTTGACTTTTGATTTCCCCAAGTTCCTTGGAATTGTCGCATGGATTGCGTCATCAAATTTGAAGCTCGTATTGGTTCTTGGATTGACGCTCATCGCAGCTGTTGTCACACTGCAATACAGGGTCTGAAATATTCTGACACTGCCAGAACTTCATCGTAGGGAAAATCTGATCGCAACGAGCACTAATCGGCTGTCTGCGAACATATCAAACCAACGATCAATGATCACCGATTTTAGCCTAGGATTTCAGGAATCTTTTAGGATTTCTCAAATTTGTCTCAGATGACAGAATTGTGGCTGAAATCTCACAGTGTGAGCAAGGTAGCCGGCAGCTAGCTCTCTGCAACTCTCACATGGTCGCCCACTGAAGCTAAGCAGGGCTGCGCCCGGTCAGTACCTGGATGGGAGACCACATGGGAAAGCTAGGTTGCTGCCGGAAGTGGTGTTAGTGAGGCCAGCAGGGGGCGCCCAACCTGCGGTCTGTGTGGGTCCTAATGCCCCAGTATAGTGACGGGGACGCTATTCTGCTCAGTGAGCGCCGTCTTTCGGATGAGACGTTAAACCGAGGTCCCGACTCTCTGTGGTCGTTAAAAATCCCAGGATGTCCTTCGAAAAGAGTAGGGGTTTAACCCCGACATCCAGGCCAAATCTGCCCACTGGCCTTTGTCCATCATGGCCTCCTAACCATCCCCATAATCCAATTGGCTTCATCGCTGTCTCCTCTCCACCAATCAGCTGGTGTGTGGTGTGCGGTCTGGCGCAAAATGGCTGCCGTCGCGTCATCCAGGTGGATGCTGCACACTGGTGGTGGATGAGGAGATTCCCCCCATTGTGTGTAAAGCGCTTTGAGTGCCCAGAAAAGCGCTATATAAATGTAAGGAATTATTATTATTATTATTATTAATTAAGGTTTTAGTCCCTTATTTATCACAGTGGAACACTCCGCATGATTCCGGCATATGTTTTACACAGCGGATGCCCTTCCAGCCACAACTCAGTACTGAGAAATCAAATGAGATTATACAAGTTGACACAAATAAGCCATTAAATTATGAGGTTACTAATATTATGAGTGTATGAGTGTTTGTGTGAATGCAAGAGTGTGTATAGGTGTTTCCCAGTACTGGGTTACGGCTTGAAGGCCATCTGCTGCATAAAACAGATGCTGGAATAGTTGGTGGTTCATTCCACTGTTGTAAACCTTGATAAAAAAGAGAGTAAGCGTGGTTTCCGCTACATTCATGCTTCCATGGCGGGGCGTCACACCAAAATTCATCCCTCCACAGCTACATTACAGCTTCTTATTAATTCAAAACATTCATTTATTGTTGTTGTTTTTAATAGTGGGTTATAATTGCCCCAAAACGCATTAAAAGGTAAGTGAATTATAACAACGCAAACTTTTCTGTTACCATAGTAGTGTTGTGCGCTATCTATTTAACACTTTAAGGTGACATGCTGACAGATTAACTGACTGACTGACTGAATGACTGACAGGTGCACAATGCGTGAGGCCAGCAAACATGACGTAGCTTTCAGTTAAGATGAACACAGTTTTCATAATTATACTTTATTTATAAATAAAGGTCTGTGATTTTGCATACAAAGACTTTAACGTTATCTTGCTGGAGTTTATTGCCGTTTCACTTTACTTCAGGAGACATTAATCACGATCTGTAGGGCTATTGGAGACATTCAGAAATATTCCTAGCAAATCTAATAAATGTTGGAGACATACACACTACATAAACGCACTAAATTGCACTTCAGCAGTGTTTATTTGAGAGCGCACAAGAAGATCTGCGCTTGAGCAACTTGTTTGAGGGCGTGCAAGAAGTTTTGTGCACGAGCAGAGGAAATCGGTGCGCAAGCAGAGATTGGCATGCTTGTATTAACGTTACATACATGCGATCCCGACGTGTAATACTACGCTCACCACATTTCTCCATTTGTCATTGAAATAATGCCATAGTTAGTTGGTAGATTTGTGCAAAAGACCTGCCGCCACAGCTGGAAAAAAAAAATCCTAGAGGATACACTGCTAAGCCAAAGGAAATTAATGATTATAAACATAGATCTGTGTGAGAAAAGAAACACATGAACAATGTCATTGGGGATTGAATGCATTGGTGGTCCAACACTCAGAGAATAACGTTTGCCACCTAAACTAAACTACTTATTTAAAATGAGTTGAAACAACACAATTCTTAAAGTTTTCTTGGGACAACTTAATTGTTTTATGTTCAGTCAACCTAAATTTCTAAAAATATTAAGGTACCTTTATTGACTCGTGGTGGAACAACATGAGTGAATTCTGTGGAAGCCTGGATTCTTTACAGTGTACATTTTTACTAAATTATTTAGTTCTTATTGTTGTTATGTCAGAGTTTCTCTCTCTTTATTGAACCATCTTCATTTGAACTCCCCTTTTGCTATATTGCAGGCTATCAAAAGGGCTGCATGATATTAAAAAAGTTTTTGTTCTGCCAATTTGTCTGTAATTAGCAAACTAAAACGTTGCAGAAAATCTAAAGAGTGCAGTGGTTATTTAAGCTATGGCAGAAACTGCAGTAAACCATATGCATAGTTTTGCAAAAATATGGGGCATGTATTTCCAGACACCTAAAAAGAAAGTGTAAAAATAAACACAGGTGTGAATAATCAAGAGAAAACACAAGATCACAATGTAATCTAATGCAGTGTTTCCCAACCCTGTTGCTGGAGGCACACCAACAGCACATATTTTAGATGTCTCCCTTATCTGTCCCTTTCATTTAAGGTTTCGAGCCTCTTCTAATGTTCTGATGAGTTGATTGAGATGTGTTTGATTAGGAAGTGGTTGAAAATGTGTACTGTTGTGCCTTTAGGAACAGGGTTGGTAAACACTGATCACAAAAACTACTGGTGTTGCTCCTGTGCAGACAGAAGGAAAAAAAAAAAAAACATACGATGAACTCTCAGAAACATGAATGAAATAAAGCTGGAGATTATTCTGAAGCTGAGCTAAATGAATGCGCAGTGCTCTATATGTCTATCGATTTTTAGTATGGAGGGAAATCTTGTGTATGCAAACATGCAGCGCTGATTAATCTGCAAGACGAGGACGGCATGCTAGACAGCACAGAAAAATGAAGTTCATAGTGGCACCCAATGGACTTGAGGAAATAATGACCCTTTACAAACATTCAGGAGCCTGCAGAGGCCATGCCGTATTAGTTCTCGGACTCCTTTTCTTGACAAAACAAATTGTCTTCAGCTTTTCCTGGGATTTACAGAGGGAAGCAAGACGGCTGATAGTTTAACTTTTTTTTCCCACTAAGACCAATCTTGCTTAGTTGGATGATAAAAAAAAATTATAATAATTTAATTAAATTAGGTTAAATTAGGTAAGTTAAGCTAAGATCATTTAAATTAAATTTCATTTTAAAATGCCAATTAGTACACATAGGAAGCCAAAAAAAAGCAACCAAGACAGCTGATACAGTAGTTCAACTTTTTTTCGCTACTAAGACCTACAATATTGCTCAATTGGATGATAAAATAAAATAATATAATTTATAAATAATAAATTTATAAATAATAAATAAATTTATACAACATAGGAATCCAAAAGAAAAAAAAAAGACTTACATAGACTAGTTAATTTTAGACTTAATAGACATAATATCAAGTGTGTAAAAAAATATTAAATGAAAGTTTATTTTTTCAAATCTAATCATCATTCAGAAAGGCTTGTGTTGACTGGATTAATAAACACAAATCCATCCTAATAAATTTTAAAGATAATATATATAAACTTTAAAATATAACAATTCTTGTACTTTTTTTTGAAGAGGGAGATCAAGAAACTGTGAACATAAAGGACCAGGCGTAATAAGGTGCAAGATGTTTGGTGCGATTTGTTGCTATTTTCAGACTAGCGCAACCCTAATTTTTTCTCGTTTTGCGCCACATTGTTTAAATAGCAAATCCATTTGCTCCACTTTCTGGACTCATGGGTGTTCCAGTCTAGAAACGAGGTGTGTTCAGGCGCATTGTTATTTTGAGGAACTAAAATAGGCCGATAACAGAATATATAATACACTCAAAGCCGGTCTAAAGTCCAGCACAGATCGTGTTACTTAAGTGCCTTAAATGCCTACACATTGCTTAATATGCAAAGGATGTACAGCAATGCATGAATAACTTTATATATGAAAAATTATTAAAATATTACAAGCATTATTTTCTACATAAATATAAAAACCACTGCCTCTATGCCTTTTTCGTCTCAGGGGGATTTTTACTGTTTATTTATGACAATTTGCATTCGTATAATGTTATTATTATTATTATTATTATTATTATTATTATCATTATTATTATTATTATTATTATTATTATTATTATTATTATTATTAGCAGTATCATTTATTATATGCATACTGATATTTTTTTTTATAAAAACAAGTTTAGATTTGCCTTTCGGGTTTTGGATCATAAGGTCATAAGAATATTTTTATTTGTTTGCTGGAAATTAGAACTGAATTTAGAAATAGTTTTTAAACAAATATTTGCGCTTAACAAACAAAATGAAAGTAAATATGTAAACTAATGAATTCCTTTAGTGGATTGAGTTTCCACCATGTTCTTATTCATGAAAGTAAAGGAGTAAAGAGTAAAAGTAAAGTAAAAAGTAAAGGGGTCAAATGGAGGAGGCTCATTCTTTATCCTGGCGCTACAGATGGTCTGTTTAACTTTTTTCTCGCTAGTGAAGTGTTCAGTTTTTCCACCTACAAAGTCACCATGTAAATAGCAATGCACCATGGTGCAACTGACTCTTAAAGGGAATAAGAGGTGAGACTCTGATTAGTTTCATGCATGTTATGCTTAAAACACACCCATAACTCATTAAGAGAATAAATACAACCCTGTTAGATCATGTGCCGCAGCACAGAGTGTATTTTTCCGTCCTTACAATGGCAAAAGTGGATTCGGACACGACCTTGATGCGTTTGCGCCATGCGCTTTAGACTTGTGCCTTGATCATTAAAATAGAGCCCATTTTAGCAAGTCTGTAAAAATGTTTTAAATGGCTTATTTTCAAATTCAATCATCATTCAGAATAGCTCATGTTGACTGGACATATAAACACAAATCCATCCTATTAAATCTTAAAGATAATATAGATAAACTTTAAAATATAAAAAGTCAAGTACTGTTTAGAAGAGGGAGATCAAGAAACTGTAAACATAAAATGTGTTTAGCTAAATACTAAATAATAATAATTTAATAAGTTCCTGTTTTTTTTTCAGTTTGTGCAGAAAAAAACAAGCAAATGTTTCTTCTAACAACAATTCTATTATTAAATATGTATATTATACTTTAAAATCTATTCAAAATCAACTATAAGCCTATATCTGAATGAATCACTGATTCGTATATTATTATACAAACATACAAGTCTCCATAGATTTTTTATCACAGGAGTTATTTTTCAATTTATTTGTCCATTATTTAAGTCCCAATTGATACATGCAGTTTTACTTCACAGAGTTTGTTCACTGTAAAAAGCAATTATTTGACTTGACTTGAAAAAAAGTGGGTAAACCAGTTACCTTTAAGTAAGGTAACTGAGTGCATAATTTAGGTCAACCTATAGTAGTTGCAATTAACAATGAATGTACTAGTAAGTAAAGTAAAGGTCAACTTGTCACTTGTAAGGCAAAGGGTTTACTCACATTTTAAAAAGTATCATTTCTAGAGTGTACTGCCTGCTTGTTACTGTTCATCCTCTTAATTGTGTGTTCCAATTCTTACACATAAAGGGCTCTATTTTGACAGTCCATGCGCAGAGCGCAAAACGCAAGGCGCAAACGCTTTCAGGGCGTGTCAAAACGCATTTTTGCTAATTTAAGGACGGGAAAATCCGCTTTGCGCCATGGCACATGGTCTAAAAGGGTTGAGTTTATTTTCTTAATGAGTTATAGGTGTGTTTTGAGAATAAACCAATTAGAGTCTCATCTCCCGTTCCCTTTAAGAGCCAGCTGCGTCGTGCCATAAGCACATTTTGACGTAAAGTAAGTTCACTTTCGCTTTTGCTCTCGTGGATAGGGAAACCTTTACGCACAGACATCAATTAGCCTATGAATAATTAATTTTGTTTGTTAAGCGCAAAGATTTGTTTTAAAACTATTTCTAAATTCAGTTCTTATTTCTAGCAAACGAATAAATGAACAATAATAACCAAGTGTGGTCGAAATACTGAGTTATTTCCAAATACACCTGCTATGCCCCATATGGTCTAAAACCTGACAGGTGGGCAAATCTAAGCTTGTTTTTAATAAAACAAATATAAATATGGATATATTAAATAATACTGCTAATAATAATAACATTATACAAAAGCAAATTGTTATGAATGAACTGAAAAAGTCCCCCGAGATGAAGAAGACATAAAAGCAGTGATTTTTCATATTTATGTAGACTAAAAAATAATATGTTTTGTAATATTTTAATCCTTTATATTTATATCCTATATCTATTCTTATTATATCCTATATATATCCTTAATATTTACATTTTTTCATATGTAAAGATATTTGCCTATTGCTCTCTTGTGCGTATTAAGCAGTGCGTAAGCGAGGCACAACTCTGCGCCGGAGTTTAGACCGGGTTAGTTTTAGTCTAATGAAAAATCTATTATAGTTTCTCAAAATAGCAACGCACCAGCGGTCCACCTCAGAACGCCTTCCTTTTAAGACCAGAACGCCTATGGGCGCACAAATGAGCGCTAATGCATTTGCTATTTAAACAGCGTAGCGCAATGCCTCAAAACGACTCTTGCGCCAAGCTGAAACTACCAAAAGACTATTGCGCCGCGTCTTGCGCCACACTGCGCCGGGTGTATGATAGGGCCCAAAGTCTAATAATCTCTTGAAAAAACACTTCATTCACATTCTACCAATATACAGCACCATCTAACTGCGCTACATCAGCCAAGAACTTTTGATGGGCTCATGCTTGTGAAAGACAAAACATGCACCACAGTAATCGGCCAAAAAGCTTCCACTTGTGACCATTAGCGAGTTTCAAGCCCGTAAGCAAAAAAAAACATCAGAATAAAAGAGCCCTCTAGTTACCATAATTGTTGCATAATTCCTCATAAAATAATCCCTTTAAAGCGAGTGGACTTGTAAAGATGGCATGCTGTAAGACTTTGTGCCTCGCGCGCGGCAGCTGGCAAGGGCAACATCAGAGGAACAGAACAGCTGATGCTCCCCCTATTAACTTTCAACTTATGGAGACGGTGGCACCTCTCCAAAGATCTCCTGAACCCAGGAGCCGTGATTGCCAAGGTCACAACTGATGAAAACATGATGAGACGGCACTTTATATTTGAACTCTCTTTCACTTTTCTTTAATTTTTTCATTCTTGGGATTCATTTTTCTCTCACTTTTTTATAGTATGTCTGTAAACGATGAATAAAATCAGTTTATTATATTTGCAGAAAGAAGAAATCATTAATTTGTGATAATGCTGTTAACCATTTTTAAATTTGGAACAAAGTTGGACGAGATTTTGGTTCAGTAAGTATAGCTCAGTCTAACTGACTGTAATGATTCAGTAATTCTGTTTATTTCAGTTTGATTTAAATTATTAAAATCTTTTTACTGGCATTTTTAAAATGAAAATACTTTTTGGTCTTGGGATTTGTTCATCTACATTATTTCCATCATTTAGAAATGAGCTGCACAAAACTAGCGATTCAGAGCAGTGACTGACTCAGTCTAATTGACTGAAATGATTCGTTTCTGTTAGACTTGAATTGGTTCCATAAACAAATCTTTTACTGTTACTTGTAAAACGAAAAGAATTTTGGTTTTGGGATTTGTTTATTTATAAGCTCTTTTTTTTCATTTGTAAATACATGGGAGAAAATTTTGATGCAGTGAGTGACTAATGGAGTCTAACTGACTTTAATTTGACTTAAAGTAATCAAATCTGTCATTTTTAAAATGAAAATATGTTTTAGTTTTGGGATTTGTTCATCTAGATCATTTTCGATCATTTGAAAATGAGCTGGACAAAGGTATTGATTCAGTGAGTCTAATTGGCTATAATGATTGATTAGTTTCATTTATTTCAGTTTGACTTAAAATACTAAAATCTGGCATTTTTAAAATAAAAATATTTTTTTAATCGGGATTTGTTCATTTAGATGTTTTTTTTCTGTCATTTAGAAATGAACTGGACAAAACTATCGATTCAGTGAGTGACTGACTCAGTCTAATTGACTAAATGATTCTTTTCAGTTTAATTTAAATAAGCTACTTAAACTAATTTTTAAGTTTTTTAAGCTACTTAACTATTTTTCTGGTACTTGTAAAATGAAATTGACTTTGATTTTGGGATTTGTTTATTTATAAGCCTCTTTATTTCATTTGGAAATAAGTGAGATGAGATTTTGGTTCATTGAGTGATTAACTGACTCAAACTGACCTAAAAGATTCATTAGTTTAATTTATTTCAGTTTGATTTTAGTTATTTAAAACTTCTTTTACTGGCATTTTAAAAATGGAAATGATTAGTCTTGGGATTTGTTCATTTAGATTATTTTTTTCTATCATTTAGAGATGAGCTAGACAAAAAATTGTGATTCTGTCAGTGACTGATTCAGTCTAATCAACTTTATTATGTGATTAATTTCAGTTTGATCTGAATTAGTTCCATAAAAAAATATTTTACTGATGCTTGTAAAATGAAAATCATTTTGTTTTTGGGATTTGTTTATTGATAAGCTCTTTTTTCAATTGGAAAATATAGGGATGAGATTTTGATTCAGTGAGTGATTACCAGTCTAATTGGCTATAATGATTCATTAGTTCAATTTATTTCAGTTCGATTTCAATCACTTAAATCTTTTTGCTGGCATTTTTATAATGAAAATTATTTTTAGTCTTAGGATTTTTTCATCTAGATTATTTTAGAGTAAATTCAGAACGATGTGGATAAAACTATTGATTCAGTGAGTGAATCTTATTCTAATCAACTTGATTATCTGATTAATTTGAGTTTGCTTTGAATTAGTTGCATAAACCAATATTGTACTGATACTTGTAAAGGTAAAAGGATTTTGGTTTTGGGATTTTGGGATAAGCTCTTTTTTACATTTGGAAATAAGTGGGATGAGATTTTAATTCAGTGAGAGAGTCTAATTGACTTTAATAGTTCATTAGTTTAATTTATTTCAGTTTTATTAAAAGTACTTAAATCTGGCATTTTTAAAATGAAAATATTTTGAAGTCTTGGGATTTGTTCATTTAGATTATTTTCAATCATTTGTAAATGAGCTGGACAATATCAGCGATTCAGTGAGTGAGTGACTCAGTCTAATCAATTCGAATTGACTTAAATGACTTATGTCAGTTTGATCTGAATTAGTTAAATAAACAAATATTTTACTGATACTTATAAAGTGAAATTGACTTTGGTTAATGCTTCATTAGTTTATTTTATTTAAGTTGGATTTCAATTACTGGCATTTTTGAAAAGAAAATGATTTTTAGCCTTGCCATTTGTCCATTTAAGCTCGTTTTATTCGTAAATGAGCCGAGCAAGACTTCAGAATCAGCAATCGACTAACTCAGTATAATCGACTCATAGTTTAATTGAACTTAGTTGCATAAACAAATCTTTTACAGATCCTTTCTAAACTGAAACTTGATTTTAGTTTTGGGATTGTTTTCAATTGTAAGCTTTAATTTGTAAAAGAGTTGGAGACGACTTTCAGTTCGGTGAGTGATTAACCGAGTCAGCGGGAGACGTTAGCCTTTAATTACGACCTGAACTGGTGGGTTAATTGAACATAACAGAAGCCGATTTTGTGTTACAGCAAATCAAGATGTTGCTTATGCAAATGAGGAGACGTCCCTCGGGGGGGCCCGGGACGCCTCTTTAGATGCCAATGTCACACTCCACGCTTAAAGTGCACAGCGAGCTCCCAGTCGAGCATCTAGCTGGAAGAAAGAGCCTTTTATGGAGATTATCACTACTAAATGGATGTTCCTGGGGTGGGTCTGCCTGTCTTATTTTCTCATTTCTGTCCATCACAGTTAATGTATCTACCGTGGTATTCAAGTCCCTTCATCTTTTTTTTTTGTGTGTGTGTCAAATGACCGAAGAGGTAAAGGACAAAAACGATGTGAAAGTTAAGCAGTGGATGTGGTAAATGCTGGAATGTTTTAAACTATATTGAAATATCTATTTATAAAACATGAATCCCTTTAGTTTAAGTAGCAATTCTCTCTATTAACTACTGGCTTTCCTATTTATTAAGATATTGTTTGTAGTACTTAAAAATTATGATCTTATTCTTCATTTCTAATCCTAGCTAATATCTAAACCTGACTACTAACTATCAATAAGCAGATAATTAGGAATTGCTTCATTAATTTATTAAGCCAAAACTCGTACCATGAGTATAAATAAGAGTCACAATTTGATATTCAAGACTTTTCTGATATTCCAGTCATTCCTGAACAAAATGACCCTATTTTCTATTTGAAATGACAGAACCGGTAGAGGACAAAAATGACAGAAATCAATCTTTATTTTCATCAAAATTTAAATATACACATTAAGCATGATGTAAGAAAGCCTTATTTCCTGAAATTGGTTTTGATATGCGCTTTGAAGCATTGATGATAGATACGATTCATACATGTTTTACATATTTGCAAAACATGCACAGATTACTGATTAGGGTTTAATATTTTATCAACTGGAATAGTTTGGGAGATCAACTCCAACATATCTCCTTTAAGAAAACTAGTTAAAGATTAATAAATGAACGAGTTAATGAATTAAACAAGCAAGCAAGCAAACAAACAAACAAACAAACAAACAAATAAAAAAAACAAATAAATATGATTAAAAATAATAACAAAATAATAAATAAATAAATAAAATAGTAATAAATATTTTAAGCAATGACAACATTATAATAATTTATAATAATAAAATAAATAAATACAATTAAATATTTTTTAAATATTAATAACAATATAATAAATAATAAAAATATTTTATTAATAAATAAATAACATTAAATAATAATACCAATATAATTGTTAATTAAATTAATAAAAACCAATATAATAATTATTAAAAATACAAATAAATAAAAAAATTAAAAATAAATAAATACATACATACAATTAAATAATATAAAATATTAATAGCAATACATTAATAAAAAATAATAGTATTAATAAATAAAAACCTTAAATAATAATAATAATAATAATAATAATAATAATAACAATAATAATAATTAATAAAAAATATTAATAAATTAATAAAATAAAATAAAATAAAATAAAATAAAATAAAATAAAATAAAATAAAATAAAATAAAATAAAATAAAATAAAATAAATAAATAAACAATTTTTAAATAAATCCCCACATAACTCCATGGTAATTTACATCGCTTTCCCAGATCTGGAGATAAACAGTTCTGTTGATCATTACAGTTTAATTAATTTATATCAGCTTCAGTAATTAGTATAATTAGTGTAAATTATAATGTTTTTCATATTTGTCACACATATGTGGTGTGAAGTTTCTTCAAGCTGTTTTCTTATTGTTAAAAATATTTCTTGCCTCATGTCTCTAATGCCTAGTTCACACTAGAGGATTTTAAGCCTGATTTGAGCCCGATTTGGAAGTTAACGAGCTCGCCGACAGATCGGGCTGTGATCGGGAAGAAATCTGCGGGTGCTCGGCGCTCGCCGCTCTTTATGTGTGAACTACTGAGCAACGCATCAACGAGGCTCGCTGACGCGTCGCCGACACCTCGCAGACGGAAATCCAACATTCAGCATGCTAAATATTCCCGAGCAGTCGGCCGACTCAACCCCACGTGTGGTCAGATGTAGTGACGAGCTACAGCCAATGAGAGAGCATATCAGCATGAACTGAATGGCTGTGTGTTCAGGAGCTCAGCAGAAACATCTGTGATTGGTCAGAATGGGCATCAGTGCACTCGCTTCATTCTGTGTTAACACAGACACGAGAGGAGGATATATTAACAGTGGAACTAGAATTCTGTAACTATTAGAATTACCATACTGCTCATTCTGATCGTTCTCATATGAAACGCCATATTGTCACAACATATTTACATTCAAAGCTATTATTGAGATATTAAAATTAAGCTTTGAATGTCTGGCATCATATTTAATGACACCATTACCCTAAAAATATCATATTTTTTTTGTAATACAGCCTATAAATATGTAGTTAAGATACTAAAACACTTAAAGGCTTGGCTTTCATTTTCACTTTCAAACAGGAGCTATTTAACAGCACAGAATATGCTGTTTTGAAAGTTATCTGAAGTAAATTGATGTTTTTTCCATCAGATAGTTTTGTTTATGTTAGCAGGAAGTTGTCAGGCAAGAAAATGCACACATATTTAAAGTCACAGCGAAAAGTATCAGACATGCATGCAGTCATTTTGACTAATATGGTAATTTAAGGCAGAAATGCCCAGTTCTTTACTGTTTTGTAATAAAAAAATAACAATGTCAGAAAGAAATACACTGAAAACGGCAGGGTGATATAAATATGTTAGTTTTATTTCAAAGAGTTATAAAATTACAAAATTAAAAACTCTCTGTGTATCTATCCACTCAAACCTTGCAGATGAGTGATTAATCCGCTCATAAATCAGCTGATTTGACGATGTTTTTAAATGCTTTCTCCAAAGCTTGAAATGCTGTCAGTGATGTAATCATCACACAAGCAGCCAATAGTGTTCAGCTTTTTCTGACGACTCCTCCCTCAAATTTTCATTGGCTGTGGTTTGGTAGCTTGAATGAACTGATAGGGAATGAGTTGTTGTCAGATCATGTAGTGTGTGACTCCCCTCTTGTGGATCGTTCACGGAGTGTTGCGTAGTGTGAACACCACAGAGATCAAAAGACACAAAGTCAAGTCATGTAGTGTGAACAGCACAGCGATCTGCTGATGTTTAAAATCCTGTAGTGTGAACTAGGCTTTAGTTATGCCTGTAAACTATCATCAAAAGCAATGCATTAATAAAAACACATCCGTTCCATTCCTAGAACCAAACTTTACTGATTAATAATTTCTACTAATGACATATAAGTCTAATCAAACCTCATAAAATCAAAAGTAAATTCTAAGTAAAATGTTTTTTTGGTAGGAGATTTGTTCATTTACTCTACATAAACCCCTTTCAGTTGTAGATTAGCTGGACTAACATTTGATTCTGCGAGTGATTAAACTCATTCCAGTAATTGAGTTAGATTTAATTAATAGTTTAATGTCCATATGTTGTATCCAATTAGTTTAAAATCAAAACGATTCAAAAGGATTAGTGTAAGTTTAAATAAAAAACTTATTTCATTTGTAAATGAGCTGGGCTTTGATTAAGTGAGAGATTAACAAAGTCTAATTGACTCAACTGACTAATTTCAGTTGGAATAAATTAGTTGCATACACATACAGTTCACATATTTTTGATCTGACCTTACTTCACTAAAAGACAAGTAGGATAAAAGCATCAAACATGTTGCTTTAAACTTTCATTAATCTGTATATACGACATGTAGAGCACTGGGTTCAGGAAGTTCTCAGAAGATAACAGTGTCCTAAATTATTATTATTTGATGTGTTTTTAAAGTTAAATAAAGGTTATACAGTGTGTTGTTAATTGATTAGTAAAAGTAATGCAAAAGTATCTCAAAAGTAACTTGTCACATTACTTTACATTTTTTTTAATGTATTTGATTGCATTTTAATGTATTTTATTGATCATTGCATCACATATCGCTCCCTTTCCAGTTGTTGTTGCTCTGCACAGCTCAGTTCCATGTGAAAATTACTAAAAGCATGTTCTGTAATGAAGCCCTACATACAGCAGGGGATGCCCAACCTGCAGTCTGTGTGGGTCCTAATGCCCCAGTATAGTGACAGGGACTCTATACTGCTCAGTGAGCGTCATCTTTCGGAAGAAACGTTAAACCGAGGTCCTGGCTCTCTGTGGTCGTTAAAAATCCCAGGATGTCCTTAAAAAAAGTTGCAACATTACACACAATGTCTGTTTCACTCTTTTTGCAACACATTACACACAGATATATTATATCCCTAAAGGAATTCTGCAAAATTGGGTGTGGTGTTTGAATATTTGTGACTATATTTTGAAAAAAAGAACCCGGTTTTCAAAATTGTGTCTAAACAATTGAAAAAAACTGTATTAGCGACTCCTTTTCCCCCAATTTCTGTTTAATGGAAAGTTTTTATTTTTATTTTTATTTAACACATTTCTAAACCTAATAGATTTCTAATAATGATTTCTTTATCTTTGCTATGATGACAGCACATAATATTTTACTAGAATTTATTTTGAGATACTAGTATTCAGATTAAAGTGCGATTCAAAAGCTTAACTAGGGTAATTAGGCAAGTCATTGTATAACAATAGTTTCTTCTGCAGACAATCAAAACATATGCAGTTGAAGTCAGAATTATTAGCCCCCTTTTGATTTTTCTCTTTTAAATATTTCCCAAATGAAAAAAAAAAAAATATATATATATATATATTATTTCGCCTACAATGAAGACAGTTAATAATTAAAAAAAAAACATTTTTGGGACAAAATTATTAGCTCCTTTAAGCTAATTTTCTTTTTCTTGATAATCTACAGAACAAACCATTGTTATACAACAACTTGCCTAATTACCGTAACCTGCCTAGTTTACCTTATTAACCCAGTTAAGCCTTTAAATGTCACTTTAAGCTATATAGAAGTGTCTTGAAAAAATATCTAGTAAAATATTATTTACTGTCAGCATGGCAAAGATAAAAAAAAAAATCAGTTATTAGAAATGAGTTACTAAAACTATTATGGTTAGAAATGTGCTGAAACAATCTTCCCCCTGTTAAACAGAAATTGGGGAAAAAAATAAACAGAGGCCCTAATAATTCAACTGTATATAGCTTAAGTGGGCCAATAATATTGACCTTAAAATAGGTTTCAAAATATTTAAACCTGCTTTTATTCTAGCCAAAATAAAACAAACAAGACTTTCTCCAGAAGAAAAAAAATATTAGAGGAAATACTGTAAAAAATTCCCTGCTCTATTAAACATCATTTGGGAAATATTCATAAAAAATATTAAAATTCACAGGAGGGTGAATAATTTTGACTTCAACTGTAATTGTTTGAATAATCTTGATTACAATTATTACCAAAATAACAGTGATTATGATTTTTCCCATAATTGAGCAGCACTACCTTACATAAC
Source organism: Danio rerio (assembly GCF_052040795.2). Taxonomy (NCBI): domain Eukaryota; kingdom Metazoa; phylum Chordata; class Actinopteri; order Cypriniformes; family Danionidae; genus Danio; species Danio rerio. The sequence goes on from NC_141021.1 coordinate 51,321,978, forward strand.
ACAACTAGTTACTTTTTTTGGGAAGTAAATCAATATTGTAATGTATTACTTTCAAAAGTAACTTTTCCCAATACTGGAGATGACCCCTGATAAATCAGGGACTAAGCCAGAGGAAAACAAAAGAATGAATGAATGAATGAATGAATGAATCAATCAATCAATCAATCAATCAATCAATCAATCAATCAATCAATCAATCAATGAATACTCAATGAAATACATCAGACATTACAAAACAGGACTATAAGTTTCCATGCAAAAAAAAAAAAGAAAGCAAATCGCGTTATTTAAATCGTAAAGTAAAGCCAACAAGAACTTCCAAGAGCCCATTACCAAGCTGTTGATCAAATTTCTGGCCACGTCGCTGACTGAACATGCGATCCGGCACAGGTGCCAAACAAACATACAGAAGAAAAAAACGCAGGACAAAAAGCTCAAATGATTACAGTGCAGCCAAACACTAGATTAATGTTCCATATCAAGGGTTCACAGAGGAAGCCGAGATGGTCTGGAAGAATCACAGGAGCTCTTTGCCTCCTGAAAGCCCTGTTTGTGCTGGCATCCCGAGGGAAATCCCAAGCAGTCGGCCATATGTCTGTGGCAACAAAGGAGGAGAATTCCACTTTGGCGTTCTATTCTTTCCCTCTTTTCTCTCCCTTCTGCTCATTCCCACCTTGACACCTGCACCAAGAGCCTGGGAGTTGAATCGCTTAGTTAAGGGGAGCTGTCAAAAGCAGACCCCAGGAATAGAGCTCGGTCGGTGGGATGAAATGTGGGCAGTCTGGGCTCCACATGAGCGCACACCTGGAGCTTGTCCAGATCTGAGCATTGTTAGTGGAAACTTATGGCACATCTAAAGGTGTTCAGTGCTGGAACTGAGTTACTGAACTGATCTTAGATCTGCCTGACACTTCGGTTGGGAGTTCTGCTCCAGTCACCAGCTGTTTCCAGGAGGTTTAGGGGGAAATGAGAGGACTGACATCTGTGAGATGGACCAAAGGTTGTCTACCTGTGGAGCTGCACAACTCTACGTAAGCACTGATGCCTGAAATAGATCCTTCCTGTGGGGGAGAGGAGGTGTTTTGGCCAATTTTCAATCATGGATTAAAACTTTCTGATTATCTGAGATAAAAAGTAGGTAAAGTAAGTAAAAGTAAGTAAAAGTCATGAATGTTTGGGATGTGAAAGTTTAGATATTTATGTTTCAACTGAGAGGAAGATTAAAATCAATTCAAGAAATAATTAATCTGTTTAACTGGTTTGTTCATTCCTTAATCAATGTTTATCTGTTACATTTATTTATCACATCCATCATCCCTCTGTGGTATATATACATCCATCCATCCATCCATCCATCCATCCATGCATAAGATTTATCTATCAATCCACCTTTTCGTTTGTTCATTCATTCATTAATTCTTTAATTAATTAATTAATTAATTCATTCATTCATTCATTCATTCATTCATTCATTCATTCAATAATTCATGTAATACACCTTTTCTTTTTCATCCAGCCATTCATCCATCAGATTTATCCATTCCTTTCATTTCATTTAATTCATTTCATTCATTCATTCATTCATTCATTCATTCATTCATTCATTCATTCATTCATTCATTCATTCATTCATTCAATTAAAGACATCTACCTATTATGCCATCAGCTTTATCTATCAATCCACTTATTCATTCATTCATTCATTTATTCATTCATTCATTCATTCATTAATCTATCAATTAAAGGTATATATCTATCCATCCATCAGATTATATATCAATTTACCTATTAATTAATTAATTTGTTCGTTCGTTCGTTCGTTCATTCATTCCTCCATTGTATTTATCCATCTATTCATCCATCAGATTTATCTATTCATTCATTCATCCATTCATTCATCCTTCCATCAATTTAAGGTATATATCTATCCATTCATAATTTATTTTCCATCCATCCATCCATCCATCCATCCATCCATCCATCCATCCATCCATCAGATTTATCTATCCATTTACACATTCATTAATTCATTTTTTCATTACTTCATTCATTCATTCATGCTATATTTCTATCTATTCATTATTTTTCTCCATCAATCCATCAGATTTATCTAATCATCCATTCCTTCATTTATTCAATCATGGGATACATCCATTATTTTTTATTCAGCCGCTCATCCATCAAATTTATCTATTCATTCATTCAATTTATTCAGTCAAATCCATCAATTTAAGGTATATATCCATTTATTCATAATTTATTTTCCATTCATCTATTCATCCACCTATCTATTACATTTATCTATCAATCCACTCAGTAATTCATTACTTCGTTCATTCATTCATTCATTCATTCATTCATTCATTCATTCATTCATTCATTCATTGTATATATTCATCAATTCATTATTTTTCTCCATCAATCCTTTCATCAGATTCATTTATTCGTTCATTGATTCATTGATTAATTGATTCATTCATTTATTAATTCATCCTTCCATCTATTTAAGGTATATGTCCATCCATTCATAATTTATTTTCCATCCACTCATTCAGAAGATTTATCTCTCAATTATCCATCAATGTATTATTTTACCATTTATCCATACATTCAAATACTGATGTATTTATCTATCACATTTATCCACCCATTCACCCACTAGCCATTTATCCATCAATGTTAAACATCAATCAACCCACTTTTTGCATTTATATAAATATTCATCCATCCATCCATCACATTTATCTATCAATTAACATCTTCATTCATTCATTCATTCATTCATTCATTCATTCATTCATTCATTCAACGTACACAGGCAATCACTCATTACTTTTTTCCAGTCATCCATCCATTTATTGCATTTGTATATCTATCTATCACATTTATCCATCCATCAGAAGGAACTATTAATCCACATATTCATCCATCCACTATCCATACATTCATACAATGAATTTATCCATCCATCCATGTTGAATATCGATTAATCCTCTCATTACATTTAAATAAATATCCATACA